>NC_088924.1:43057500-43067500 GCF_038396675.1 Hydra vulgaris | reverse complement strand
GTGCCTGTCATGCCCCTCGTTTTACGGCCGATTCCATATATCAATTGGTACTTCAAATTTCATCACCAGTAACTATTTATCTACATGAACAACAAAAAAAAAATGTTTTTAAGATGTGTTTCATAATCGCAATTTTCTATACATCCATATTTTTGAAGTTTAGTCTTGCTGAGCATACTGTTTTAAATGACTTTAGAAGTTTTAACAATGCACAAACAATACAGAAAGAATGCAATTTAAAGGCAGGTAGTGAACTATTGAAAAGTATGTAAGCTCATTTCTGGTACTTGTCTCGTAAAGCAGTTATAATATTTTTATCTGATTACCGTCTTAATTTTCTAACTAAATAAGCCATTTTAGAAACTTTACTTTCATACAAAGTACTTAAAATAGAACTTATATATCCAGAAAAGCCAACAGTTTTTGCTTTTAATGATAACACTCAATTAAAAGACTCTATTACAGCGGAAAACTGATTTATTTTTATCAAACTGGATTTAGTTAGTGAGAATAAGGTTTGTTTATATACTATTCATACAAAAGGTAACTTAGAAAATCATGAATCTTACAACAACGTTGTTTTTTTTATTAAAAACTTCAGTCACAAATGATTGTGCGGAAAGAAATATCGGAATAACTCAGCAATTTCATGGCTCATCTCAAAATAAAGAACAACGACAAAATATCCTATTAGTAGTCAGAGAACATCGCAAATTAAAATCTACAAATATTTCTCAGAAAGAATTAAGCTATCTTTAATAAATATATATTATAATATTAGAAAAATGGTTTTATATAGTTATTTTAATTTAACATGCCATTTTTATATAAATTATACCACAAGAAACAGTTAAAAATAAGTTATTAGCATAAAACCTAAAATTCTATATAGAGAACTTCCTCTAAGACTTTTGACCAGAATTTTTTTTGGTAAACTTCTAAGGTGAGATAGGAAAGCTTTTCACATTGCGGTTTTTGAAATTCAAAAAAAAATTAACAAAAGTTAAAAAAATTTGTCACCTTATTATATATATATATATATATATATATATATATATATATATATATATATATATATATATATATACATATATATATATACATATATATATATATATATATATATATATATATATATATATATATATATATATATATATTATATATATATATATATATATATATATATATACAATACTATAGAATAGTAAGAAAAAATAAGTGTTTCTTTTGGTCTTTTGAAATTACATAATTATAAAATAAATTATTTTTTGAGTAATGATAACTATGTTTAAAAACAAATATTTTATAACTTGCGACATAGAAGTGGCTAGCATGTGAACTTATTAACTCCTTTTCTTTTAGTCCAAACACTAAATTGTTTCCATTCAGAATTAGGTCTAGGTTGTTGGCTGACCAGTAGAACCATTTCACAGGAATAATTTACTAAATGAATCACTGTGCTATGTTTAGGTAAAAGAAAATATTTTTTATATGCTGTGTTAAAAGATGAAAGATTTTAGTTTGATAACTTTTATGTTATTAACGTTACACTTATACAAGTCCAATAGGAATGGAATAATCCATAATAATGTCACCTGATAGCTTTTTCACTCGAGTTTTAAATATTAAAGATTAAAGTTTAATTTAATAATTTTATCTGTTTAATTTGTTAACAAATTAATTTAAGGAAATGAAAGTTATAGAAACTAAATTAAGGAATTAAAAGTTATAGAATTACAAAATTATGTTTAATAACTAAGTCAATTTTTAAAACACAGCAAATATTTTGCTATTACGAGTACGCTAAAATTGTTGCAGTGATTTCCTTGTTGCATTAAGGTAAGAGCCATAAAAGAGTGTCGTAGCCTGTGGGTTTGAAGCCCTCGAAAACCCTTAAGTAGGGCCCCAATATATAAAAAAAAATATTTTAATACGTAAAGTTAAATTTGAAAAAAAGAACTATAAATTTCCAAATGGGTCCCCTAAATTTGCTTTCATCCCTCCTTCCATTGGAGTTTCGATGATTATGGGTCAATGAGGGTCATAATCAGTCAGATTTTAGATCATGTCAAAGAAAACGTTTGTTTTTTTATGATAGAATGCGTCACATTAGTCATATTTATTTGAGATGTATGAACTCTTGTTCAGACGTATTTGTGACATTATTTATATGCTTAACTTATTTAAAAAACTACCAACACAAACATATAAAATATTTACTTTTTTAACTTGTTGCAGTTATTATTATTATACATATATAATATATTATATATATCAAATACCACGATAAACAACGATAATACATGTACAATGATGATAACTATGACAAGTTAAGTACTGCAACAACTTATACTGCATGAAGCAATATTATAATTGAAGCTTAATTTGCAAGGCGTCTACTGCTCGTTGTGCGCATATGGATTACATTTACAAAAAAGTTTAATGATATCCATATATATAAATATATATATATATATATATATATATATATATATATATATATATATATATATATATATATATATATATATATATATATATATATATATATATATATATATATATATATATATATATATATATATATATATAAATTATGTCAGTGTATTCTACAAATAAAGTGCTCAATGTTCTTAAAGAACAGAGCAATAATAAATTAGTAAAAACACTTATCTAACTTTTATCTTCTACAGCATGTTTCGCCATCACAAGGCTCATCAGGAAACTTCCTGATAAGCCTACTGATGGCGAAACATGCTGTAGAAGATAAAAGTTAGATAAGTGTTTTTACTAATTTATATATATATATGTATATACACACACACAAACATATATATATATATATATATATATATATATATATATATATATATATATATATATATATATATATATATAGACGAGTTTCCGTGCGACGTCGCATCTTTTTTGTAAACAACATGCGCTCTCATACTTGTAGGCAAAAAAAAAAAAACGCAAAAAAAGTGTTTTTTGTATTTTTTTTATACCCTAAAATCAATATTTCTTTTAATAAATTATTGAAAGATTAATAATTAAAAATAGTTACAAATTTTCCAAATAAGTATTGGTAATAAAAGTTTTTAAATTAATCAAAAAATTTTGTTTAAAAAATTTTTATAACAGATACTCTTGTGCAAAACTTAAACTGATTTAAAATTTGAAAATTGCTCCTAATCTTGCAATTTTTAACTCTTTTTTAATATATTTTGTTTTCACATGTCAATAACACTTAGTTTTTCAAAATAGTTAACAATATCATGAGTGATTATTTTAAAAGTCTAAAATTAGAATATCAAATAGACTTTACAATGTAGCTAATTCTTAAAAATGGAGAAGCTTTACCGGATCCGTTTATAATTGAACTCAAAGAATGGATCAACGATGTCAATCATTTGCCAAATAATACATGGCGAGATGTTACTCAATATTTAATCGATGCACGTAGTATACACGAAAGAATTAATCAGAGTCTATAAATCCTTGGAAGCATACAGTTACATTACTTGTGGACTTGCTCAAGAATGTTTTTGTGATAGAAATTTCGAATAGGAGCAAATTCTGTTTTATAAAATCATAAAAAACGTCCATTTTTAAAGTTTATTCAAAAAATTAAATTTTACAAAAGAAGAATGAAAATAATAGTTTTTATATTGAAATAATCTTTTTGTAATGGGTCTTGCCAAGTCAAAGACATGACAACAAAAATATGTATAGTATACGGACTTGTCTTGAGAACGAACTTGGTTGGGTACTAACTGCTAATCGTCATGTATGGCTGGACTAGAATCAGCTTGAATGGCTTGTAGCCATGTAGCGGCATTATTATTTATATTAGAAGAAGCGTCACGTTTAAGATTACTCAAAATGCTAAAAATTTGTTCAGCCTGCTTTATTGCAGCTCATAAATTTTTGGTGACCTTAAAATAATCTTTATACATAAAGATTTGATTGCAAAGCTATCTTTAAAAAAACACTTTTCCAACAATAATCCAATAGATGGTAATACCGGCTAACAGCTAACGAGATGGAAAAACTTTAAAAAATTATTCCAAAACCTGCATTGGTTAAGAGTGTTGATCTTACAGAAGTTACGCCTATTGAATACGACTCTAGTGCCACTGAAACTTAATCTGAGACAGAAGAGACACGACTTCCTGACATTTTCACATCAATTTATGATCCAACAAGTATAAATTTAACTGAGGTTGTTAATTCTTTGTGACAGTATATACAACGATTATAACAATAATAATAATCAAAGATATCATAACAATTTATGCGACCAAACAAAAATACAATTATTGAATCCTGTTTGGATGATAAACCGTGCAGCGCGTATAAAAGCTTTAAATGGAAAATACTATTCTTACTCAAACTATAGGTCAAGTAAATTATTAGTCAAATCAGTTATGCATTGTGCAAAAAATTTTGAGAATATGTATACAGAGTATGGAAATGAAACGGAAGATGTTGCATGAAAATAATGTATTGAAAAAATAAAAAGAGATTTTTAGAGATCAAATATTCTTATAAATATCAAAATGGTTTTGAAGAATGGGAAGAAGATAAGGATTTTCCAATCATTAGATATCATAATATAAAAAAGGATCACAAGTATTACTGCAAAATTCAGTTGCAACTACATATATGTCTCTGTTGTGAGGCTGATTTTTTTGTATTCTTCCTTGCCGTTAAAGGTGAAAAAAGTTTCATTTTAGCAATTGAAAATAATATAGATCTTATTCTCAAAATGATGGATAAATTTTCTTACATATTTCATAAACATTCTTGATATGTATACACACTACAATACAAAAACATTTTTGATATCTCTACATAATGATTTTACATTTTCATTAATAAAGTATTTGCAATCATTTTGAGATTACCAAGAGCACAAAAATTTAATCATAATATCATCTAAGAATTTCACTTTTTATTCGACCAATCACTCTTTCCACATGTATGCGAATATTAGATATATGTCTAGATGTATCAACTTACTATCCAGATAATTGTTGTCTACTTATCGTAAATGCTTGAACTTTTAAAGTTGCCCCAACAGCATTTGGTTCATCTTTAATAATGAATCCTCTGTAAGCAAGAACACAGTTGCCAGAATTAAGCGTCTGACCAAACTTTGACTCACACGATATCTGTTTGTCTGAAAAACGACCACCCCAACCAGGAGATAAAAAACTAACTGCCCCAGCTGGTACAATACTAATAAGATTTTTAATTGTATTACTATGTTTATAATTAGACTAAGTTTTTGATTGTGAAGTTAAACGTTTTGGTCTTTCAATAAATACTTTGGTACAATCAATAATACAGACACAGTCTTTGAACACTTTCTTAAAGCATATAGGAAGGTTACTCCTTATTATTCTACGGTCTAGTCAAACAATAAGATTAACAATTCTAGCAGAAAGATTCGGTATTATTGTTCTGGAAATTTTTAAAACTACCACTGGGCTTAGTCTAATTCGAAATGCAACATCTTTATTTAATAGACCCAATTTTACTTTTATGAGTACAAGTAAGAGATGGTCCTTCAACCTTGAGTTCATTTTTTTAATATGATTTTTAACTCTTTCAAAGAGCCACATAAACGTAGTTCGAGACAAGCGTGGAAAAAAGTTAATTTGTTTATCTGTTAGGTTTTGGTATAAAGTATATTTATTATGGTCTAGTCTGGCATTATTTTTTTTAAGTTCAATAATTTCATTAGATTTCTCAATCAGTTCATTTCTGTATTTAATTAACTGTAAGTTAAGAGTTTCCACTTTTACTTTATAAGTTTCACAGTGACAAATTTTAGAAATAGCTAACTCGTCATTTGGGGGATTTATATTAATGTTTATACTATTGTTATAGTTATCGAGCTCAATATCATTTGATTGGCTAGATGGCAGTATTGATTTTTTAAGGAAATGATTTTTAACACAAGGCTTTGTAGCAATTTTGTCTCTTCCATTTTTTAATCAAGCTATATATTGGAGCAGCTCCAAGGAGATTAAATACTCGAGTCAATATCAGATGGTAACCCATCTGAAATTGAACGTTTCCCTAAAATGTAATAAGTTCTTTTTAGAATTGACATTATTTAATTAAATTAATAAATATACCAAATAATATAAATTACTAATTTAAAGAATCTTTTTAAACGTATTACTACGTATATAGTTTTATCAACTGACTTCATTAATCAAAGGACATACCTAATACAAAATGTGCACTGCATAGTCGCTCTTTACTAAGTTTTTTACTTTCCCAACTGTCCTAATTTTTACGATTAATAGCTTTAATCCAGTCTATACGTCTTCTTTTCCCAAAATGCAATTTTTGTAATGGAAATTAATAAATTTCAATCCACATTCATTTCTAAATTTGTTTGAGCAACAAACTGCCTCACAACTGGTTTGCATAATTTAATTTTGTTAAATCAGTGAATCAGAGAGTAAATAAAAACCAGTGAAAAAATATAAAATACAAATATTTCAAAGTTTTTATTAGAATTTCCGGTAATTTGTTTTTCTACCTACATATTTGCGCGCGCATCTTTTTTAGAAAACGAGAATGTAAACATTTAAAATTATATATATAAATAAAAAATAAACGAATATACTAATATATATGTATATATATATATATATATATATATATATATATATATATATTATATATATATATATATATATATATATATATATTTATATATATACATATATATATATATACATTTATATATATATACATTTATATATATATATATATAAATATATATATATATATGTATATATATATATATATATATATATATATATTTACATATATATTAGTATATTATATATATATATATATGTATATATATATTTATATATATATATATATATATATATACATATATATATACATATATATTAGTATATTATATATATATTTATATATATGAATATATATATACATTTATACATATATATTAGTGTATTATATATATATATATATATATATATATATATATATTTATATATATGTATAAATATATTTATGATTATATTTATATATATATGTATATATATATACATATATATAAATATATATATATATATATATATATATATATATATATGTATGTGCGTGTAATTATATATATATATATATATATATATATATATATATATATATATATATATTTATATATATATATATATATATATATATATATATATATATATATATAAATATTTATATATATATACTTATATATATGTAAGCATATTTATATAAATATATATATATATATATATATATATATATATATATATATATATATATATATATATATATATATATATATATATATATATATATATATATATATATATATATATATATATATATATATATATATACAGTCATGGACAAAAGTTTGCGACCACTGCGATTTTTTACAAAAAACACTTAAAACTTTGAAAAACAAGTAGTATATTTTAAATCAGTATATATATTTCAAATGTTTTTTCACACTATGGAGGTTAAACAGCATGTCTATTCATATTTTAGCATTTACAATGAAATCCTTTATTTTCTAGAATATTTTCAATACGTCCTGGCATTGATTCACACAATTTTTTGCAATAGTCCGGTGTAATCTCCTGCACCCACACGCGTTTAAAAGCAGTTGAAAAGGTCATCTTCAGAACTTGGGCTATGTGCAGCAATGTTTTGCTCCATTACAGTCCAAACATTCTCAATAATGTTGAGATCTGGACTATTGCCTGGCCAAGGTTCCAGTAGCGGGATGTTTTCAGAACGCAGCCAGTCCTTAACAGCCTTGGTACCATGACAAGGTGCGCCATCATGCCGGAAATGAGTGATGCCATGTATTGGTACGAATGGTGGCAGCTTATCTATCAGTATACTCAAGTAAACAGCACCATTGATCGTTGTATTTTTAGGCATAATCCAAATGCCGGCACGACCGCTACCAGAGACTGTTCCCCAAACCATAACTTTTGGAGCCTGTTTGACTGTTGGTATAACGTACTTTGGATTATGCCTCTGTTTTAGATGGGCGTCTGACATGTCTACAAAATGAATAGAATTGCGTGAATATTGACTCATCTGAAAACATCATTTTTTTCCACTGGGCTGGTATCCACTGCCTGTACTTCTGACAAAACGCTATGCAATTACGAATATTCTTTGGTGAAAGCTTCGGCTTCCGTGCTGGCTCGGTAAGATTTCAAGCCTGTATCAAATAATCGTCTGCGTATTGTCCGAATGTTTGGTTTTTTGGATGGTGATCCAGGTACTTTGCCTCTAATGGCACTTGAGTATGCTCTTGGTAATTTTTTTGATGCCTTTATTATAGCACTATTCTTACGGTTGCTTGTAACCTTCGGGCGCCCAGCGCATGAACAGGATTTAAAACTTTTCAGCTCTTGATTTCTCTTTACAGAGGCTACATCAGTGGAATGTGAAATACCGAGCTTTTTGGTTATCTGTCTTATATAAATGTTCTCTTTGTACAAAATAACGACCTGAGCTCGCTTTTTAGATATCAGTTCTTTACCGCGTACCATTTTAACTAGTACTGCTTCAAATAAGGTCTCCGTAATATAAAATGTTCCAAAATATTTCAGTTATATCTGATAATAAACACGTAAACATCAATTTTAAACTCTAATTAACAATTAGCACATATTGGTACAAAATTGTAGCACTAATGTAGCCCAAAAGCAATTCAGAGTAGAATACATTAAAAAGTATGCGAAAATTGTAATGGTCGCAAACTTCTGTCAATTTCTGTATATATAAATATATATATATATATATATATATATATATATATATATATATATATATATATATATATAAATATATATATATATATATATATGTATATATACATATTTATATATATATATATATATATATATATATATATATATGCATATATATATATATATATATATATTTATAAATATATATTTATATATATATATATATATATATATATATATATATATATATATATTATATATATATATATATACACTGCAGCTCATGAAAGTTAGGACAAAAAATATTGTCTCAAAAGAACAATAATAAAAAATAAATACGTTATAAAATTATTAACTAATATGAGTAAAATTTATGTTTGTACAAAATTAAATCATGTTAGATAAAATTTGTATAAAAAAATTCTAAGTTAAGTTATTTTAATGTATATACATTAAAATAACATAAATTGAACAAGCAATTGAAAGTGTTACCATTTTAAATTAATAAACAGAGAACCAAGAAACATATTAAATTTAAGTATGAACTAGTATTTTACATTATGGACTCAAACCTTTTAAGTTGTCATTTAATAAGTATTTCTATTGTTTACTTAGTTTTTATATGCAGATATTTTGTGTATTTTGTGTATTTTGTGTTAGTGTTTTAAAAGTTTCAAGTGTAGAAGTTCAAAGGTAAAATTAAAATCTTTTTTAGTATAAATTCAAATTGTTGGAAACAACATGCTTAAAGCTATGCCAATAAGTGTAGAAAAAAGGGCAGCAATACTCACTTTGCTTCAAGAAGATTATCCAATTAGAAAAACAGCTGAATAATTAAATTTGAGTAAATCAACAAATAGCTATACCATTCGTCGATACCGAGAATCTGGAAGTTTGGAGCACAGAAACTGTCCAGGTCCTTCTCGTATGACAAAAAAACTGATGATCGACGTATAAATACCATTAATAAACGTTATCAAATGTTAACTGTTCCACAAATAACAGCTTTTTTCAACTGTAATCGAGAAAAAAAAAGTTTCTGTTAGTACAATTAAACAAAGATTGCGAAAATGTAATTTGCGTAGTCGTGTTGCTATCCAAAAACCATATCTACGAAAACGTAATCGACAGAAGAGATTTCGATACGCACAGTTCCATAAAAATTTGACGATCAATCAATGGAAACA
>NC_088924.1:43025000-43055000 GCF_038396675.1 Hydra vulgaris | reverse complement strand
TTACACGGTTGTTACGGGCCTGTAGTATAGGATATAAACTTGATATTTCATTAAGTTGTCGTTAAGTTTGGGTGGTGGAGATGAGGTTGAAGTGAGGTTTTTGTTTTCAAGCTACATTTATCTAAATATTTTACAATGCTTTCTGATTTAACCTACGTAGAAAACTTACTTAAGTTTGTTTCAATTAAGATATTTTTAAAGGTCGAGCTGTTTAAGCTCATTATTGTGAACATATTTATATGTAACAAAAGGTTGTTTAAATTATTGTTAAATTTTTGTATTATTGTATAAAATATTTGCATATTTAAACTATTAAAGTATATTTTACCTATGAAATGAACAAACGCAAACTGATAACATGTGTAAAGAACTTTATATTTAAGAATCTTATCTCATTAAGTAATATAAAGAATGTGGTGGTGGTGCATTGAAATATTAGATGAAAAAAAATGCAAAAGTTTGTATATGTAAAAGCAATAAAAAGTTGCTTTTTTGTTTAAAATCATCCTATTCCAAAATATAAATTAAAAAATAATGATCTTCAGATGCTCCCAGGGCGTATTCTCAAATGTTTTTGAATTAGTTTTAGAATTTTAATAACTTTTATTTTTAACTATTTGCATTGCCTAAAGTTATTTATGCGCATACACCACTTGAGCAATCATATTATATACAAATTGAAAGGTTTTCCGGTTAACAATTATATTTTGAGCAAATAATGATTACTTAATTACATATGAAAAATTTGCTCCCAAATTAACGATTTTTTATAAGTTTAAAAGTTTGCGGACAAGCAAAAACTTTTAACATATTTCCGACAAAATTGCTAGTTTGTTGATTTTATAAACAAATACTTTATGGAAATAATTTGAAAACTTTATTTATAAGTGATTGAGATCGTGGGATCTTAGAAATTTTTCTCATCTCCAGAGAAAAAAAAAGGTCTTGAAATTAGTTCGAAATAAAAATCGTTTCGTAAAACAACTTTATGGAGTCGGTAAGACAAATTATGAAGAGATATGAACTTACTAGGTTTACAAAGAATAAAAATTAATTAGGAAAGCCACGCAAATCAATGCATTATCAGGATAAAAAGCTTGTAATACAAACCGAAGAAAATCCTCATTTGACTGCTGTCGATTCAACGTATAAATGAAACGTTTCTATCGAATGAGTTTTAGTATTTCTGCTAAAAAACTTCCTTTACGTCATGCTAATTTATTTGGAGACGCCCAGCCAAAATGCCATTAGTTTCCTTCAACAAAACCGTAATGCCCAAAAATAGTTTGCATTAGATCATTTAAAGTGGAGAAGTCAACAATGGTCAAAAGTTCTTTTAAGTGACAAAAGCAAGTTTATACTGTTCAGATCAGATGGAATCAGTTATGTTAGACGTTCAGTAGGTGCAAGACGTCCTGGCGGGACAAGACATCAATTAGGTATAAGATACGATCCAGTAGGTACAAGAGACGATCCTAAACACCAACTGTCTACCTTAAAATATGGAGGAGGTATTTTAATGGTTTGGGGATGTTTTAGTCAAGATGGAGTTGGTCCGCTCCATAGAATTATTGAGACTTTAAATCAAGAAAAGTACATAGATATATGTAAGACTTTTATATTGCCTCATGCAAAGGATAAAATCAAGGATTGATGTATAAGCAAGATAACAATCCCAAAGCATGCATCCAAAGTGTTTTATAGTATTTCAGAAAGAATAAAGTTATTGTTTTGAAATGGCCACCCCAATCACATGACTTAAATCCGATTGAGCATCTATGGAAACTTGTTGACTGTCAAATAAAAGGAATCAAGTCTACAAGTCATACTGATTTATTTAATAAAATCAAAGAAATATGGGACTCAATTCCCATTGACTTTTGCATACATTTAGTTGACTCTATGCCTCATAGATGAAAAGCCAATTTTGATTTTAAAGGATATCCTAGAAATTACTAATGTGATTTTGCGTTTATATAAATTTGTGATCAAACATTGTTAAAAAATTTTTTCTACTTAAAAAAGAAGACGCAAACTTGTGAACTTATCAGGAATCGTT
Organism: Hydra vulgaris; assembly: GCF_038396675.1. Lineage (NCBI taxonomy): Eukaryota > Metazoa > Cnidaria > Hydrozoa > Anthoathecata > Hydridae > Hydra > Hydra vulgaris. The sequence continues at coordinate 43,052,941 of NC_088924.1, read as the reverse complement.
GTTTTTATATCAATTTTCAATTGTTAATTAAATAATATTTATTTAAAACATAATTGTAAACTTAAAAACCTTTTGATTTGTATATAATATGTTGGCGTTAGTGAGATATATTCTAATAAATAAGTTAAATTTCTTTTTTATTATGCCTTTCCATAAAACCATTGGACGCTACTGTATCAGTTTGAAGTTTTTTTTTCAAAATAATATCGCAATTATAAGATAATTTAGCATCCCCTGTCATTTGGAAAAGAAATACCATTTTTAAAAAAACACTATCATTTATCAAAGTCGGTTCATATTTATATTTTAATGTAACAACGTATTTCATTATTACCTATGGTGCACAAAATAAACGACATAACTCCTAATTTATGACGTATAATAAAAAAATTAAAAATTTTAAACAAGTTAAATAAAAAACATTTTCTACAACAAAGTCAAGACATTAAATTTATTTAGTAAGGTTATAAGTGTATTTACATTAAATTTTGCAACACGGTATTCTGCCTTTTTTTTCTGCCAGTTTTTATTAAATATTATAGTTATTATATTTGCATTCAATTTTAGCATTATTTGTGAGCTTTCTAATATCGATAGAATAAATCTGTCTTTGAGGCATCGGCAGCAGTGTGCGACTGTACAAAAAGTTTTAACTTGCTTTTATTTCTAAAGCATTGAAGTTTTTCTCTGTACTTCTCCATATATCTGTTATCATTATTTCGGATCTTGACTGGCTGAATCAGCTTCCTATATTGGTTGTGGTAAGTTTTGATTTGTTTTAAAACCATCGTATGCGATATCAATTTCCGAAATTCGTTTATAACACTCTTTCAGAATAAGTAATATTAATATCTAAAAATTCCAATAAAGTCCGGAAAAAAAACTCATTTTAATTTTTTTTTTGTTTTTAGTAATTTAGAAATTAGTTTCCGGGCTGAAAGAGTGCTAAAAACTCTATTTAATTTTATTTTTTTTAAACTTAACATTGCAAACTCGTAATAAGAAAAAAAAAGTTTTTAAACTTGCAACATCAACAAAAATTGTTAAAGACTTTTTGACCCATTTTCCTCCCCTTGGTGCACCTAAAAACAATAGCTTTTTAAGTTTTTTTCTTATTTCGAATTTAATAATTTTTAGGCAAAGGGCAAATTCTTATTGCTATTACATTTAAAGAACCAATTTTTTTTTCCAATCTACCCTAATATTTACGATATAGTATAAGAAGAAATAGTAATTGGAAAAAAAAAGAAGAAAAACACAGACCTTAAAAGTTCTTGTTATATTTTGAAAAAAATTCGACTTTATTTTTTGATATGCACTATATGCCACTCCAACAGTCGCTCCATCAAAGTTTATTAAATTTGAATCTGGTTTCATCATTAAAATTGAGGTTGAGAGATTCATATCCAAATTCATGTTTATAACTTGAAAGGAGTAAGCATCAGTTTCCCATACAACATAAGAAAGTGTAAGTATAGTGAAGGATCCGTAGCTGCCGCACTCGTAATTTGATTGGTTCAACGAAAAAGGTTCTCCTTAAAATAATAGATTTTTATTTATAATTTAATAGTTAATAATAATCTTTTCATTGAAAATCAGATACTCTTTCCATCTTAAAATAAATTATGAGCTATCTTTTATTATAAACAAACCTTATCAAAGAAACCCGTAAAGCTCCCAGTAATAGCATTATATTAAAAAAATACCTGACAAGTTTAAACAATTAGTCAATAATAGGAAAATATAAAATTAAAAAAATTGACTCAGCTCCTCCATAATAACATTTTTAAAAAATGAAATGGAATGGTGAAAACCTATGCAAACCACAGCAGTGTCAAACTACGGACGTCAAACTTTTTTATAAAAGTTGTTTTGTTAAAAAAAGATTTTAAAAGGTTTTTTAACAACATTAAATGTATAATATAATTGCTAAAAGATATATTTTTGTTCTAGTCATTCTGGCTACATTTTTATCTTACGCTACGCTGATTGGTTTGTTTTTTCTACTTTCTCGTTTCTATTTTCCCCTTACATCCCCCCCCCCCACTTTTTAATTTTACCCGATGCACAGTGGGCCAGAATGCACTTTTACTGGACAAAATTCATAACTAATTTAATATTAGAGCTATATTCACTAAAATTAGTATGAGTACTAATATGATGTCTGCGCTTTTTATGAAGGTAATATTTTTTTAATTCGTTGCTATGGATACCGTTATTTTGCTTAGCAACAACCTACTTTTGTTATCTGCAGATATTTTATAAGTGCTATATTCACTAAATTTGGCATGAGTACCAATATGAGATCACACTTCTTACAAAAGTGATAATTTTTTAAATTTAGTTGTTATGGATACTTATATTGCTTAGTTACCGGATACTTTCCTTAGTTACAAAGTGGTAAATTGATATTTGAATATCTTATCGGATTTTTGACCCACCTATATTGAATAAAAATTGAGTATTTAGGTAAATAATGTTTTAGGAATAAAAAAAGCAAAAAATAGTGCAAGAAAACGTTATCAATTTTAAATTACATCAAAAAATTATAAAACAATAATATCGTTTGAAGATTGTTTAAGTAATTGTAAAACATCTGAAGGAAATGCTTTATGATTTGTTTGGTGTGATGTTGATTTACGCAATGATGAAATAACAGGATCACTGGAAACTAGGAGTCTATTGATAAGATCAGTATTTGTTGCTTTTCTGGATGTTTTTCGGCTGAAATTTTCGCGATAAGATTTTAAGTCTTTATTTCTAGCCTCTTGAGCTTCCTCTGACATAAGTCCGATGGGTAATGTAAGGCTTTTAATTATGTCATGTCCATGTATCAATACTTTGTTAACTGATTGAGCCATGTAATACCATGGATAAAGGGACACATATAGTCTAAAAGTGTCAAAACAATAATCCTTGAACTTTAAGCAGTCTATTTCATATCCTGAAGATAGCGTTACCAAGATAATGTAAAATCTGAATATAAGGTTTTGGTCAATACCCAGAATTTCAGCTGTTTGTTCATATGCTGCAAACACACGCCTTGAGGTATTGCCATCATTACTTGTTCCAGAACCACCACTTTTAGCGAAATCAACAACAAAGTCCCATTTTGTTCATAAAATCAGTCTGAATCTTTTGTTTAGCTACAGATGCCTTTTCTTTGTGTTCTTTAGATCTTGCTTGCCACTTTCTTGTTTTTTTTTATATGCAATGTGCAATAACATCTCAAAAAATCGAATCCATGCATGAAGACTGGAAAGACCATATTTGAACTCTCTGTTAGTATAATCTATATTAAGGATATCAAGACTATTCATATTTTTTAGAGAGACACCACACACTGAACAGCATTGGTATAAGTTATTTTTTTCAGATAACATTGTTTGAACCTTCTTATCAATCATTGTAAGTTCAGTAATACAGTTCACTTCAATAGAAGATCCGCAAACCTCTAATAAAATCATACCCAAGCTTTCTATCTCACTTTTAATGTACTGGTCTTCTTCAATCACAGAATCCTTGGATTCCATTTTGTATGCAAATCTTATGGGTCTACAATAGGCTGTGGAGGACGTCTTTTGATTTCTCCAAATAGGCACCTTTTCGTTGCTGTTGTTAAATCCAGTCAAATCCAGTGGGACAAGACAAGTAATAAATAATGATTCTTCACGCTTTAAATCTCTGTTAATGACGGGTTCTGATAAAACTTGTTTATAAATGCTTTGGCCAGTAGCACCATCAAAACCAGCCTTACACGTTAGTGTCATTGTTTTTATTTGTCAGACTTGCATCAATTATTAAAGCCAGTGCTTCGTCTGCTGAAAATTTAGTTGCTTTATCTGTATTTGATATATTTTAAAACATTGTTGGCAGCAATAACAACAGATTCATCTCTAAATTTTTATTAGCAGCAAAAAATAATTCATTGGATGAATGAGATTCAATTAAACAAGATACACGCCGTTTTTTAGTTTTATTAGAACTATTATCAAATGCAACTGGTTTTCGACCACGTCTACTTGCAGTTGGTTCATTGTCTTTTTTTCTGACAATTAAATATTCATTAAGCCAGTTCACAAACTTCTTTTCAAAATTTTTCTCAGTATAGTTTGCAGATTTCCACTTTTTTTTTATACAAGTAAACCAATCGTTGAACAGCATGTCTAAAATCAACGTCTTTAAAATCAGCAAATTTTGGCTGAATAAATTTTAATATATCTTCAGTAATATTTTGTTTTGAAATACTAAAATTGTTTTTTTGGAGAAAATTATGAATGTCTAAGTTTAACAAAACCATATCTAAATAATTATTGTAACAAGTATTTTGTATTTTAAAGTAAAATGTTATAATATATATGCCGCCTGGACTACTAATACTTCTTAGTAATTAAGTTACTAAAAGTGTTAGTAATTAAAATTAAAAGTAATTAAATTACTGTCAGTGTTGATAATTAAATTACTAACAACTACCGAAAATATGTTGTTGCTATGTTATGCAAAGTAAGGTATCCATATTAACCAAAAAAAGTTAACCTCATAAGAATTCTGAATCTCATTTTAATACATACCCCCAATATTTTGTATTTAGCGCAAGTAAAATACTGTTAAAACAACGTTAATGTAAAAATGAGTTGTTGCTATGCAAAATTTTGTACCATAGCAACCAAGTTAAAACATACATACAATCTGAACGGGGATTTAAGGGGATGAGCAATCAATTAAAACTCGATTGAAGCATCATATAGCTCAAATAAATATAAGACAACACATGGCAAAATGTGGTAATTATTAGTTACTGTGCGGCAAAAAATAAGTTTCTTAAGAAATTTTTTTTTTAATCTGTGATTTTCAAAGTATAACTGAGATAACATGCTATGACAAATTTATTTCACACATTGGTTTTTCTTATCTCTAAATACTCTAGAATAACATGTACTAATTTTTTGTTTCAAAAACGTAGATGTAATTGAAATATAACACAACGTTGATGTCACCGTTAAATACTTATTTATAATTTTTTTTATTATTATTTTATCTCAATATTTAAATGCTTAGAGTCCTGGTAACTAAGGGATTTAATATAAATAAATTATCAATAGATTTCTCCTAATATATATAGATACTAAAATTAAATAGGTTTTCAAGATTAGACAACTAAAATTTTTCCCATTTTGTCCACCTACTGGCCCACTGTGCGATGAACTGATCTCTCTTACGTTTATTATAGCTTATCAATCGAAGATATATAAAGTTTCAGAAATGCTTTCTTTATTCCCAGCTTATATTGTTGACGGGAAATTAAAAGAGCAGTTGATAAAATTTTCGATTTAAAAATTCACTTGAAGGTTAATTCAAAAATTCATTTTCTTGTTGAATTTACTAACCTTTATAGAAATTATATTAAAAATGCGCAATTAGTTTGATGCATTAAATTCTGCATCTACATATTAAAGCACCACAAAGATATTTATGCAAACACAAGCAACAAGAAGCATTTACTTTCTAGCAGACCAAAGTTTGAACTAATTTTGGATAAATTTTGTTAATTGTTGAAACTTGATTCCAAGAATACATATTGTTTTAATTATATTGCAAGAAAAATATATAGCTTAAGGCGACGCACCGTGAGTTGGCTAATGAAATTAATTCTTTTGAACAATCTTCGGAGCCTTAGTAATAAATATTATCTGTACCAGTTCCAAACAGTTTCTTAAGAAGTTCAATAAAAAATATCAAAGTAAACTCCTACAAGTTTAAATGACTAGAAGGAATCAGTAAAACCGCCTGAATTTCAATTTAAGCGACTTGAAAGAGCCACAAGGAAGGCTACAATTTCTGCAGAAACAAATTGTTTTACTTTTACAAATTTTTTGCATTTATAGTAGCAGTAACTTAGAAAGTTCCTATTATTAACATTGTTGTTATCATCAACACTATTATTAAATATAATTTTGCAAAAAGATGTTCATTTCTTAAAGATTTTTTAGACTTTTAGGTAGATAAGAAAAATTTCTAGTAATTGTGTAATGATGGTAGACAAAATGTATTAACAAAAGCAGCACAATGCAACGGAACAGAGTATGTTGGTGCTAAAAAATAAAGCAGCTTGGACAAAGGAATGGTTGCATTTATGCAATTATTGATATTGATTGTCTATGAGGATGTATTGTTTGAGATGATTTATGCAAAAGTTATAACAACAATTTAAGAAAGGCTTTTAAACTTACATATGAAGTATTACATCTGAAAATAGTAAACAAAACGTCGCAGCAGCATTAGCACTTAAACATGAAACTGCAACTGCAACTTTGAAAAGCTAATATCCAAATTGAAGAGGTCTTTTAAATTTTTTAAACTCCTTTTAATAATTGGTGAGCAATTGGTATTTTAAATAAAAAATTTTACGAACTTTTATAGGCAATTTTAAAGACGAGAAAAATTTATTCTACCGAGTTCTGACAATTTGTATTAACCGGTGATAGCTTCAGCAATGTATAACTAAAAAAGAAATTACATTCTACCTAACTATGGCTGGTTTACCTATCAAAAATTTACTAATCAAAAAATAAAAATATTTTCTTTTAATAACCGTGACTATAGAAACATTGACTTTCCAATGATAACTTAAACATGTTTAAAAAAAATTAAAGTTGGAAGTTATGCAAGTTGTATGTATAGTTAATTTAAATTTTATTTACACTTTCCTCATAGCATTTGTTTATTTAGTTTATTTAAATTTATTTTGTACTTGAGTTTTTTTAAATTTTTTTTAACAATTTTATCATAGCGTAAAGTATACATGAACATATATACATTTTACAGATAATCATAGAAAATTTGTGTTGCTTTTTAACAATTGAATATTTGGCGCAACTGATTTTTAGATATTACCCACCTTTTAAGTTTCCTCTCAATTTGTAAGCTATACTATCGTAAGTAAAAGTGAGACATGGCTGTAAATATATATAAGTATAAAAGGCATGTGTGTGTAAAATATTTATTTGTAACTTTTGAAGGACATTAATAATCAAATAAATTATCTCCCTACTGTTTACAAGAAAATAAAACTTATTCAACTGATCCATATCATTTCTCTGAAACATTAAACACTTTTTTTTACAAACTTTGCTTACGAACTCAAATCATATACTCATTCTTCTTACGTCAACAAGTATCTTTTATATACAAACATTATCTCTTGTGTATTATATCTTATACATACAAACATTATGACTTTTGCATTCGTTTACCATTTTAATTTCTAAACTAAAACATTATTAATGGAGTGACACCAAATAGTTATAATAAAAAATTAATTCAGAAAAGAATAAAGATAACAATAATAACTTTATTCATTAACAGAGCAAAAGTAACAGAAAAAATAACAGTATTTATTACAATTATAATAACAATAGTAATAAAAATAGCAGTAATGAAAAAAATAAGTAATAATGGCAAAAACAATAAAGTTTCAACAAAAATAGTAAGAACAACAAGTAAAGTAAGAAAACTAAAAGAAGTTGATAATGATAAAAACTTTAAAATAATTTTTTTTTAAGCATTTATTTAAATTTATTTTGTTTTAAAAAAGAAATAAAGATAAATAATTTTTAAGTTTTAATTTTTCAAACTCATTTACAATGCACCGAAGACATCGACTCCATTAACTGATGCACAAATGTGTAATTAAATACTTACCATACCTCAAAGTTTTATAGGGAGGGACATTTAGTTTTCCATTATTAATGTTTCTTGTTAAATGTGATTATAGAAATCAAGTTTCAGTGCAGTAAAGAATGTTGTAATAGAGGAAGGTAAATTTTTATTAAGGAAGTTAAAAACAAAAAGAGGATAAGAAGTTCTAACTAGTGCTGACAAAGTTGGAATTTAGAGTTTTTTGAAGAAATTTGAAGTTTCTGTAATAGGGAGTCGAAAATTTATTCTTCTGATTGATTGGCGCTGAGCTGCTAATTGTTTAATAATATTAAAGTTGCCATTTTGTTTGCCAAACACAGTAGTTAGGATGAGACTGAAAAATTGAAAAATACAGATTCTTAAGGGTAGTTTTATCAACATAACAGCGAATTATTGAAAGCATGCCGTTAGCTTGATTTAGTTTTTTACCGAGTGCATCTATATAAAAATTCCTCTAAAGGTTCGAATCTAGAAAAATACCAAGATATTTAACAACGTGTGTTGGATATAAACGTTTATTATTAATTTTAATTTTAGTTACATGATTGATGTATAAAAGTTTTTGTTATGGAGATGAAAATAATATTAGTTTAGTTTTATACATGTTCAGAGAAATTAAGTTTGCACATAGCCAATGAACTAAACCTTTTAGATATAAGTTTATATTCTTACACAAGGAATGATGAGACAGGGTTGAGAATTAATATGCAAGATATAAGTATCGTTAGCAAAGAGACGGACTAATGAGAAGTAGACAGAGTTATTTAGATCATTAATATAAAACAAAAATAACAAAGGGCCAAGAACAGAGCCCTGGGGAACACCACAAACTATATGATTGCCATTTGATTTGTTACCATTAATGCTAACAAACTGCTTCCGCTTTAAAAGATAAAATTGGAACCAATTACAAGCAACTCCTCGGATTCCGTAATGTTTAAATTTAGAAATTAAAATGTTATGATTAACAGTATCGAACGCTTTTTGTAAGTCGATAAAAACACCAACAACAAAATGACCAGTATTGAGTGCATTTTTTATTTTTTTGGTTATACTTAATAAAGCGTGGCAAGTAGAGTGCTTTGATCAAAATTCATACTGAAAATTATTTAAACAGTTAAAAGAACTTAAAATGAGTGAAATCTAGAAAATATTAGTTTTTCAAGGAGCTTGGTATGGTTAGATAGAATTGAATTTATTCTTTAGTTAGTACATGAGAGTTTTGAGCAACTTTTATATACTGGAATTCCAAAATGTCAGGAAAAATTCCATTTTCGAAGGAGATCTAAAATAGCTTGGAAAGATTATGAGAAAATTTATAACAAAAGTCAATAAGAATGTTTGTGGGGATGATGTTAGGACTAATTGATTTTCTAGCTTTTAATTTATATATAAGTGATGAGATTTTTGAATGGCTTGTTTAAGATATCAGTAAACTATGAAGATTCGGATGTTTAAGATTATAAGCTACATTTATGAAAAAGTTGTTGAATTCTTCGCAGATTTAAGTTGGTTCAGTTATGTATGTTTCGTTAACTTATAAGCAATATGGAGGTACATTATTGATATTTTTGCCATTTTTTAGACTTTTTATGATTCTCCAGGTTTCAGGAAGATTTTTTTACTTTCTGAGAAGAATTTTTTTTAATGTAATTTTTTACTCAGTTTTATTAGATCAATTATGGTATGTTTACAGCATTTAAAGATTGTTTTTAGTTTAGTTATATTTTTTGGATCTTTTATACTTAAAATTTTCCTGTAAATAAGATTTCAAATTTGAATGGATTTTATTATTCCTTTAGTAATCCATGGTTTGTATTGACGCTTGTAGCTCTTAATGCTAATTTTTTTGAGTGGCACATGACAATCTAACTATAATATTATTTGAGAAATAAATGCTTCAAAACTAGAGTTAAAATCGTTATTTTTGGTAATGTCATTCCAATCAAACTTTGATAATTTAGATTTAAATGATTCTTTATTATACTTTTTGAAGTTTCTGCGGTATTAATTATGATTGCGTGGTATAAATAGTTTGTTGAAATTAGGACAAATAAGAAATTGAAGTAGTTGATCAGAAATAAAAGTTGTTAGATTTTCTGAATAAATTTTTTTATTGGTTACATTTGAAAAGATATTGTCAATGATTGTAGCAGAATGGTCAGTAACTCTCGTTTGTAGCGTAATAAATGGGGAAATATTATAAGTAAGTAAGTTTAAAAACTCGGAAGTTGCAAAGCCAGAGTTTGACTGTATCAGATCCATGTTAAAATTGCCAAGTAGAATTACAGATTTATTTTCACTAGATATTTTTAGAGAAGGACTGACCTTTTATTAATAAAGTCATTTACATTCATGCTAGATTGTCTATATATGCAAACAACAATAACATTTGGTTCTTTGGCAAAAAAAGTTCAACAAAAGTAGATTCTAAATAGTTTGGTGAATATATGATCAAATCATTTCTTTTTTATTAAATCATACTTTTAATAAATAGAACAAAGCTCCACCAAACGAAGATTCGGTTGGTGTGTGCTCAAAATTATAGTTTTGAGCAATAATGGGATTTATGGAAGGAAATTCTGTTTTTAACCTTGTTTCTGTAATTCCACTAATGCTAATTTCAAAACTAATTAATGATAATAATTTGTTCAAATCTTCAACGTGCTTTTGTAAAGAGGATATGTTTAAATGGAAAAAGAACATACAGTGGTGGCATAAAGTCTCTGCCACACTGTTGGATTTTACACAACATGTACTTAGGTTGCCTTGGTATATTACTTTTTAAAGCTTTTCCTTCGGTAATTTGTCTAAATCTCTAATTGGACATCTACCGCGTTATCAGCAACGATTTTCATTTAGTTTAACTTGTTAATTTAATTGCTATTGTTGGTTGATTAAGACCCTGCCACTATTTTCAATACAATCTGTGTTATACTGGTAAGTAAAATATAGTTTTTGGATGTTTTTGCGCATATTTGTTGAAATTTGTGGTTGCTGTATACCACACATTATCACTCTATAACTTTTACTACAATTTTGATTGGTTTAACACCATAGTAATTATCAATTAATTACTAATTATAATTAGTAACTATAGTTATTCTAATTAATTACAATTACACATATATCATTATTTCACACCAAATCTCTAGTTTATTTTTTATTCTTGTCAACTAAACTTAACGTGAACAATTATTTTCTGCATAATTTTATGAGTTAATAGAAAAAAATGTGTGCTTTTTTGTATAGGATTGTTATCAATATGGCCATCCCATTATCTCTTGAACGACAGGGATATTGCTAAAGCATTAAAGGTTAGCTTGAGGACTGTCATCTACACCATCAAACGAGAGAGAGAGACTGGGACTGTAAAAGACAAAAAGCGTTCTGGCAGACCACGCAAAACGACCATTTGGGAAGATCGGCTTTTGGATCAGGCAAGTCTGGTTAATTGCTTCGACGCGACATCTGATGTAGCCAGTTACATGGGAAAAAACGCACAGCATCAATCTGGCAGCAAGAACCATAAAGAAACGCCTTCAGCAAGCTGGTTTGAATGGCAGACGTGCTGCCAAAAAGCCATTATTGCGGCCTGACAATATTGCGAAGCATTTGCAAGGCAACACAAGAACTGGACTGTTGAACAGTGGAATAAAGTGTTGTGAAGTGATGAGAGTTGTTTTACTGTATTATGTGGAGCAAAACGAGCGTATGTTAGAAGGAAAGTTTGTGAGAGATTTAGTTCTCAATGTGTTGCATCGACAGTGAAACATGGTGGAGGTTCCCTTATGATTAGGGGTTGCATGTAGGGATTTGGTGTTCGCCGGCTGTATCGTTGTACAGGCACTGTTAACCAATATAAGTACATAGAAATACTCAAAGCGCAAGTTAAGCCATCTGCCACCAAGCTTTTTGGCAGAAATAAGACGTTTGTTTTCCAACAAGACAATGCTCCCTGCCACAAAGCCAAAAAAGTTACTGAATACTTTCGAATTGCACGCATCAATGTGATTGAATGGCAACCACAAAGTCCCGAGTTGAACCCCATAGAAAATTTGTGGGAGGATCTGTTCAGAATGGTGCAGAAAAGTCAGCCCAACAATATGGATGAATTGTGGCAACAGTTGGAGTCCACTTGACATGCGATCCCAATTGCCACAGTCCAAAAGCTGGTACAGTCAATGTCTAAGCGCATACAAGCAGTCATTGATGCACATGGTGGACACACAAAATATTACCATTTTTTTATATTTGTGTTGTTTTTTTACAAGTGCTATGCATTTGTATCATTTGAGTCATGTTTGGTATTGTTTGGTGGTGCTTTAACTTTTGCATAATAAAAATAAATGACTTTTTTCTTGTTTTTCCTGAGTGCAAAGACTTTATGTCGCTACTGTAGAGTTTATGATTTAAAAATTATGAGATCAATATTTCTTTGGTCACAATATTGACAATCTAGATCAAAAAATGAGAAGTCTTTTTCTTTTCAGCCAGTTCTTTTTCTTTTTTAATAGAAAGTTTTTACTTCTCTTTTTTAAATTCTTTTTCCTTGTGATTTTCATTGATTATTTTGAATTGTTTAAATCTTGTTTGAAATATAAATTTTTTTGTAAGCTAGTAAACGTTTATTCCTCATTTTTGGTTATATTTATCAAAAGTTGTTTTAAATTGATTAGTATTTTATATGTTTTATATATTTTTTCTTTTTTTTTATTTCCTTTTATTTTATTTTCTATTTTTTTATTTCTTTTTATTTATTTTCTATTTGCTCATCAAATTAATTATTTTACTTTATTCAGTTTAGAATAAATAAATCATCTTATCTTTTTTTCGTATTTTTACACTTATGCGAATTTGCACTAATGACATATTTTACGACTGCTTAGCATTTATGCTAGCTTGCACTATATAAAGTCGCACTTATTCAGTCTCCAAGTAAATATGATTTATGGAAAATATATTGCGAGTTGTTGTTGTTGTTAATTTATATTAATTTTTACGAGACACTTAAAAAAAGCAATTCTTATATAACAGCGGTCCGCAGCTTACGAGCCATATAAGGCATTTTCCGACTGTGTGACTCTTCATTATTTCTGATTTATATATTTTTTAATTTTATTAAAACAAATTAAAACTTTTATTAAAAAAATTCTTATAATTTTTACTAAGTAAAAATACTTTAAAAATTTTTCAACATTGTAATTAAAAGCTGTAAATTTATGTACATGTTGCTTAAACATAAAACCAGTGCAAAAACTGTGTTTTTAAATTAGAAATGGAAATTTATCTAACTACATTTCAACCTGCCATAGCTAACTTTTTAAACAAAATTATACTTTTGCCAAAAATGCAAACAACTTGGTAAGAAAAGTTGTCAAATAGAATCGTCTTTTAAACATTAAATTTTCACAAATTTTGCCTATTGTTTGATAAAGTTAAAAAAAGAACTACTGACCTTTTGTTGTATATAAATATCCGATGTTTATCTAGGAGGAAGGGGAAAAGGGGAGGTGTTCTTAAATGTTTCTTTATTGTATCGACATTAAAACATTTTTGTTGTTGTCTAAAGCTTTCTAATACCTTTAATTAAACGGTGGCAATTAGTTACAATAACTTTATTTCGTAACGGTTATCAACAACCAATTTAAATGATGTTATGTTAAGATAATCAAAGTCGTTGCTAAGAAGTTATGTAATGATAGGATAAGATACATCGCTTAGCTATCTTAGCAATCTCAATGAAATATTTTAAGGACAAATTTACCATGATGATCAACTTTTCACTTATGAAGCAAGCACTTAACCTGCATGTGACCACGATACCACTACCGCTTAATCATTACACTCACAAAAATCTCAAAAATTTTTTGTTTTTTTTCTATTTATTTGTTTATTTAATTTTTAATATTTAAAAGCAAGTATTTAAGCTACTTAAATGTCATAAAATAATAAGTTATTGATTATTGGCTTCAGTTTTTTACACAAGCTTATTCGAGACTCTCAAAACGTTTTCTAAAAGTTCTTTAAGGAAAAATAACTTTCTACTTAAAACTGGTTGCCGACCTCTGTTATTTAAGAATAATGTTCTATATCATTTATAATTTTTTTTTAAGTTTGCGTGGCTTCAGTGTTAAAATTAATGCAAAGCTTAGAAAAATCAATTTTTAAAAAAATATCATACTTGTTATATATGTATAGTAGGCTCCATTAAACACAACTCTCTCGTGATTTACATTTAAACATGTGCACTGTGAATCCAAGAAAAAAGCAGCAAAGGTGTCAGTAAAGTTATTTAGACAATATAAACAGCAATCGTTTTGTGTATTACTTAGAACTGATGCTATACCTCCACTATTATCTGACATGATATTTTGCTCCCAAGTGCATCCTATATTAAAAGCGAAACTTTTATATAAGAATAAAAAAATAACAAAACTTATAATATAAATTAATGTTACATAAAATCTGTCTATATCACAGACACCCTAAATACATAATTAGTACCATATACTTTCATCAAATGATGTAAGTAGCATTGCAGTATTCATAGAAGCGGTCCGTGTCCATGACCGCTTCTATAAAACTGGATTGCGATGATTAGAGTTTGGGAACATAAAATATAAGTTAATAAGTTTTTTAATTTTAAAAAATAGTTTCTTAGCGTTTAAAAATCATGAATTTAATAAAACTGTAACCTCCTCAAAGTTAGGAGAGTTTAAAGTTATATATATTTGATTTTCCAAATTACGAGATATGTGTAATATATGAGATATGTGTAATATATGAGATATGTGTAATATATGAGATATGTGTAATATATGAGATATGTGTAATATATGAGATATGTGTAATATATGAGATATGTGTAATACCTCATAAAGGAAATTAAAAGGAGCAATTTTGGGTTTAAGCTCCTAAGAAAGGAACGCAGTTTGACATATATGTATGTCTATGTAAAAATCAATCTCGTTTCTCAATGTATTTAAAAATGATTTACACAAATTTTTGTACAAAAAAGGTTTACTCTAAAAATTTTATTTTAACTATATAATAGATAAATAAACAGTTAAAAATATGGCAGACAAAATATAAAGACAAATAAGTTCCAAATTTTTATTGATGTTTTGTTTATTTGTTTTGTTTTTTTTGCCGTTAAATAACTTTTACAATTTAAAAATTTAAAATAAAAACACAGGCGGGGCAAGTAGAAGTCATTTATTTGTCTTATCACCGAGCCCCAATAGTACGTATTTGCAATAACCATATAATATATTTATACTTTACAAAATATTTATTGAAAATAATAAATGTAAAAATATAGAACAATTAGTTTAAAAAATACTTCAATAACAATATATATCTTGAAAGTAATAATAAAAAAGAAAGTTTTGTAAGTTCTTCATATAATAAACAACAGTAGTCTTTCTGGATGCTATAATATTGCTGATATAAAAAAAAGTGTTATTTTAAATTTTTATCACATTTCCAAACACAAACCTTGCTTTATTTATACAAAAAAGAAAAGTGGATAAAATTTTCGAAAAGATAAACTTAAAAACAACATTTTGGTCTTGAACAAGTGGTTTACCCCTCATCATCAATATGCTTTTGCACAACACGCTTTGAATAAATATCTATTTATTTAATTCTCTGTCATCTCTTTCTCTCTCTCTCTCTCTCTCTCTCTCTCTCTCTCTCTCTCTCTCTCTCTCTTTCTCTCTCTCTTAATATATATATATATATATATATATATATATATTATATATATATATATATATATATATATATATATATAGTAGTTATAAAACGAATATATATATATATATATATCATATATCAGTTTTCTAACTACGGTAAATTTTCACAAATGTGTGGAGTATGCTGGCACTATTATAAAAAGAATTCTTTAGAATTGATTACTTCATCTTTTTTAAAAAAATATTCATCATAAAGGACGCTTTATGTTATTATTATTAGAGCTCACTTACTTTTATAGTTTTTTTTTGGAGAAACTTATTGTTGTACCTACATTAAGAAACCAAGTCCGATTTTTCGTTTAATAAATATTCTTGGTTTGCATGTGTAATAATTTCAAACTTTTCTTGTTGGCATAGTATGCATTTTTTTTTTAAGATAATGTTATATGCAGGTGCTGACTTAATGGTGGACCAATTCAGTATAAAATCATCAATATTTTTATCTTTTAATTCCTAAATATATTTTGAAAGCATTTGAAACTTTTTGTTTTTAAAGGATTGCTTATGATTGGCAAACGTTTTTTCTATTTACCCCCTGTTATGCCAATATAATGTTTATCAGGTACATTCTTAATATACCACATTTTTGGATAAACAACTTCCACTTATTGGAAATTGTTTTTTTGGTTACAATTACAATTTTCTGTAAGTCTTTAATAATTCTTTACATACTTTTTGTGCAATTGTAGCTAACTTTAATTGTATTTCGACTCAAAATTATTTGCGATTTATTAGAGGGCATGAAATTCTTATCGACTATTTTTAAAAACACTTTTCCTATATTAGTGGAAACATTTTTGCTATATGGGCGTTAATGCAAACTACATTTCTAGTTCTATTTCGCTTTTTTGTGTTCTATTTTTCATGGTCAAATTTTAGTTTATAATTATTAATTTTAGCTCAAATAATAGTTACATTAAACCCCCTTTATGAAAAATATATTAAAAAAAAAGGAAAAATATTCGATTCTAAAGAACTCTTTTTATAATAGTGTCAGCATATTCCACAAATGTGTGAAACTTTACAGTAGTTAAGATATTTGCGACTTCCTGTAATTTAATTTTGGTTTTGTTAATTTGATCATATTTTTCTGATGAGTCTTTATTGATGAAATACATTGTTAAATGAAAAAAGTTTTTGTTAACTGATTTTCTACTACTTTATAACTGCTCTCTTCTATTAGAAACATTGAGCACTCTACTTTGTAGAATACATTTTAAAATTGTTTAAATATATATTAGGTTCCTTATTAACATTTGTTGAGCACTTTTATTTGTGTTTTTACATTCCATGTAAATATGAAAACTAATAATTTTACTTTATCATTGAAAAATATACCTATGTTAGATAAAAAAAGTTATACTATTTCTTTGATTGAAAAAGGTGAGCATTTCTTTAAAATAGTTTTTCGTAAAGCCCATTTTTTCTTAAAACCAAAAAAAAAATACATATGATGTATTTAATAATAACCAAGATAATGATTCTTATGAATTTAAAACAAAAAGTACCCCACCTTTTATACCTGACTTGGAAATTTTGAAAATGACCTATTTAATTTAACTAAAACAATATAGTTTTTCTCTATAAAAAACGAACTTCAAACAAAATTAAAGTTGGATGTTAAATGAACTTGACCAAAGCAAAACAAAAATCTATGAAAAAATTTTACGCGACAATATTACTTGTTCTTACAAGAAAGCCCCTAAAAATATAGAGAAATAATTTGGAAGCGCAAAGTATTGCTAAAAAATAAACCTTCTTAACAGAATTGAATCAACTGCCCCTGCTCAAGCCTTCCTAACACTGAAAGACCATAAACCAAGTTTTCAAAACAAACTTCCTTGAGTGTTATTGGTTCCCTCAAAAAGTGAGATAGACATGTATGCAAAATTAAATTGGACAAAATTAATAACATTGCTAGAAATAACTGTGTGGCTTTTTGCAAATTTAATTGTTTCATCTAAAATATATGTAGTTATTGAGGGGTAAAAATCATTAATGTCATATTGAATAAATGTAGTCTTTGTTTTTTCAAATATGAAGAACCAATTTATAACATTAGTGGTATTTTTTTACTGTTGCAAATTTAATTTAGTTCTGGAAAAAAAATCCGTTTAATAAAACAATGTAGAAAAATAATACTTTATTTTAATAAAGAAACATGGAACCAGAAAAAGTACATGACTGCTTTGATATAACACTGGACAGTTATGATGGAGCAGAAATTTGTGAATTTGTTGGACTATATATATTTTAGATTTATTAAGTAAAGTAGCTAATATAAATGGTTTTGGCCTTTATCGACGATGGTTTAATACTAATGCAAAAAACATCATGTCCACAGCTAGATAAAATTAGAAAAGATATCATAAAAATTTTTTAAAGTATTGTCTTTTAAAACGAAATAAACATAAATTAAAAACTGTGAACTTTCTTAAACTCCTTAAAAATTTATATAAGCCTTTCACAAACCCAAACTATGAACTATTGTTTATTAATTATTATTAAATATAAATTATTAATTATTATTAAATATTAATATTGTATAACTCAAATCATCCATCCCAAATTCTAAAACAAATCCTGATTTCAATTAAAAACAGGCTAAACTGAAACTTTTCTAATGAAAATGTATTTAATTACTTTAAACAAATATTTGAAGATGCCCTTAAAAAAAGTGGTTTTACAAATTTTGAACTAAAATTTGACCCTGAAGCAAAGTATACAAAAAAGTGAAATAGAACTAGAAATGTAATTTGCATTAACGCCCATATAGCAAAAATGCTTCCACTAATATAGGAAAAGCGTTTTTAAAATTAGTCGATAAGCATTTCATGCCCTCTAATAAATAACAAATAATTTTGAATCGAAATACAATTAAAGTTAATTAATTGCACAAAAAGTATGGAAAGAATTATTAAAGGTAACAATAATGCTTTGTTAAACAAAAAAAGAAATCGCAAATGAAAAAACTACAGAAAATTGTAATTAAAACCAAAAAAACAATTTCCAATAAGTGGAAGTTGTTTATCCAAAAATGTGGTATATTAATGTGTTGTTTCCTCTAAGAATGTACCTGATAAACAATATATTGGCATAACAGGGGGTAAATGGATAAACCGTTTTGCCAACCATAAACAATCCTTTAAAAACAAAAAGCATTCAAAAGACACCATGCTTTCAAAATATATATAGGAATTAAAAGATAAAAATATTGATGATTTTATACTGAGTTGGTCCACCATTAAGTCAGCACCTGCATATAACATTATCTTAAAAAAAATGCATGCTATGCCTACAAGAAAAGTTTGAAATTATTACACATGCAAACCAATAATGTTTTTTAAACGAAAAATCGGAATTGGTTTCTAAATGCAGGTACAAAAATAAGTGTCTCCAAAAAAACTATAAAAGTAAGTGATATTCAAAAAAAATGAATAAATTGAATCTTTCTTATCTTTACTTGCTTAAAACAATGTTTTAATGTTATTTTTGTTTATTCATGTCCCTAATACATTATTTGATTTTTGAAAGAGAGCAATGTTTACAATGTAAATAAAAAAAACCCTATTTTCCATAAAACATTGATATTTGCCAATATTACCTGACTGGAATGGGCTAATAACGCCACATGTTTATTTTGATTTTCGATATTGAGATTTTTTGCATATGTGTTGTAATTGTACTTGAAGCTTGTAATTTTATGTTTTTGCTTTCAAATTTAATTCAAACTATTATTCGCGAAACAGTAGAATCTGAGTTGAAGCAAAGAGTGTTTCGTCTTTTTTTTTATTTATTTAATTTTGTCATTAAAAAATAAGCTTTTACGCTGTTTTTACAACATAAAAATATAACAATAACGTTTCGACCGGAGCTTGCAGAAGACATGTCCTTATCATCCACTCCCATTAAAGTAACTAAAAAAATCAGCCGATAAAAATAAAAAAAGAAAAAAGAAAAAGTGTTAAACAGTGAAAAGCTAAGAAACATAAAATTAGAAAAAACATAAAATTACAAGCTTCAAGTACAATTACAACACATATGCAAAAAATCTCAATATCGAAAATCAAATTAAACATGTGGCGTTATTAGCCCATTCCAGTCAGGCAATATTTGCTATATATCAATGTTTTATGGAAAATAGGTTTTTTTTTATTTAAACGCGTATATATATATATATATATATATATATATATATATATATATATATATATATATATATATATATATATATATATATATATATATATATATATATATATATATATATATATATATATATATATATAATATAAATAATATATATATATATATATATATATATATATATATATATATATATATATATATATATATATATACATATAGATATTTACAATATATATATATATATATATATATATATATATATATATATATATATATATATATATATATATATATATATATATATATATATATATACGTGTAAGATATAAATATAGAAATAAGATTTTTTTTTTTTGAATAATACCTAATTTAACAATTTTGTTGTACCTTAAACAAACATTTTCACCATTATTGCGTTTTCTTTTACTTCAGCCAGGAGTCTTTTCCTAATATTGACAGTCTCATGGGAAATATCTTCGTTTAAGTAGTTTTATCCCAACTACTAAAAATAATTTACCTTTATCCTTAGTGTCATTCTATGTTTCTTTCTCACTTTCTGGTAATCCGTCTATTCTTAATTTATTTCTTCTCGATCTATCTTCAAACTTTCTTAGCTTTTTATTTTTATTTTGCGTTGTAATGTTTTCCTTTCCTACTCGCTTGTTGTTTTACTTGTTGCAATTTTTTTGTCAAAAACTTCAGCATGAAAGTTTAAACTAAATTTTAAGTCTTGTTTGCATTTTTTCAGCGTTTTCTTCTACTTTTGTATTTGCGCTTAAGGTATCTATAAATATTTGTTGTTGTTTTTTAAGCATAGTTTCCATTTCTTTTCCATATTCTAAACACATTTCCTTAAGCATTTATTTAACTTCTACAAGCGTAACTGACATTTTAGATTTATCTTTTATTTTAATAATTTATAACTACTTAAATAGTAAATGATTGATAAATATTTGAAGAGCTGTTAAAAAGCGTCTGTTCACTGCAACGTTTCCGCAAACAAAAGGTTTTGTCAATATATATTTAAATAAAATAATAAAATAAAAATAATTATACAAACGAAACAAATAATTTTAGGCAAAGATTGGCAATCAGGATTTCTCAGGCACCATCCTGATGTTGCTCCTAAGCAATGTGAAGGTTTGATTTATGATAGGCTAATGTAATCCAATGCTGAAACTGTTCAAAACTTTAACTATCTTGTTAATAAACTCTACAAAAAACTAAGTTTGGAACAGCATTTGAATTCATTTACAACGTTGATGAATCTGGATTCCAATTAACAATAACTGGCACTCATGTAGTAATGGCAAAGAAAGGAGCAAAACGTGTACACATAGCTACTCATGCAAATAGAGGATAAATTGAAGTTGCATGTACAAATGCTACTTGATCCAATTGGATTCCACCTTTGATTTTGTATAAAGGAAAAAGTTTGAAACAGGAGTAAGGGGATAATTTCCCAAAAATTATCCCCTTACTCATTTCACAAAAGGATATATTACTAAGGAAGAATTTTCTACTTTATTGCGTCGTTTTAACCAGCACCGATTATCAGGAAAAGCCTTGTTGACTTTTGACGGACATCGTAGTCATTTTTATATTGCTATTATAGAGGAAGCCGAAAAGTTAAACATCCATATGCTTTGTCTTCGAACGCATTGTAGTCACAAACTTCAACCTCTGGACAAAAGCGTTTTTAAACCATTTAAAATTTACTCGAATGTTTCCATAAATAATTTTAGAAGAAATTTTCCGGAACGATCACTGTCAAAACTGCAGTTTCCACTATTATTTACTCAAGCATGGTTGCGTGCCACTGCACTAGAGAATGCCATATCAGGATTCCGATCATCAGGAATCTATCTTATCAACCCTAATATCATCCCCCAAGTAGCTTTTACACCCAGTAAAATTTCAACCGCATTAACGTCAAAAATCCTAATGTTGACAAGTACTTTGGAACCTGAATCTTTATACCCTGCATCTAGTTTCCGTTTAATAATTCCACATGTTTATTTTGATTTTGATATATATATATATATATATATATATATATATATATATATATATATATATATATATATATATATATATATATATATATATATATATATATATATATAAATATATATATATATATATATAAATATATATATATATATATATATATATATATATACTCGTGTAAGTTAAGTTAGTGTTTTTTACAAACATAATGTTTGATATGCTCAAAGAATTTTTTTAAATAGTTGATAATAAATCTAAATTTACAGTCTGTTTATCCTTCAGCACGTAATGCGGAAGGATATTCTGCTTAAGTAATTATATATATATATAAATATATATATATATATATATATATATATATATATATATATATATATATATATATATATATATATATATATATATAAATATATATATATATATATAAATATATATATGTATATATATATATATATATATATATATATATATATATTATATATATATATATATATATATATATATTTATATATATTTATATATCCTTCCTTATATATATATATATATATATATATATATATATATATATATATATATATGTGTGTATATAATTACTTAAGCAGAATATCCTTCCTTATATATATATATATATATATATATATATATATATATATATATATATATATATATATATATATATATATATATGTTTTATTCTTAAAAATTAAAAAATTGAAAATTATTATTATTGAATTAACAAAACTATTTATACTGTTTTAATTTGTTAATATATGCAACAAATATGCAAATATGGAAAGTTTCTTCATCGCACTAAATAATTGCAAGAAAACTGTAATTTATTACAAGAACATACCGCGTACTAGTCTGTAGCACACACAGAACAAGATGATACTGATTATCAACAAACTGATCAATTTTTTATAGGTTACCGTAATCATTTGTCCTATATTTTTCGGCCTTGTAGGTTTTAATCTTCGGAGATATTTTAAAAGATTACACCCGGTATTTAAGTTAACTTCTTTATGTTTCTTTATATGGTGTATCGAAGTAAATCTTCTAAAAATTGTTATGATAAAAAAATTTTTTTGTAAGTCTTGAATATTCTGAGTAGTTTTTTTAACTTTCATATTTTATTCATTACTTTGTAGTTAAAAATATCCGAACTTGGAATTAATAACTGATCTTTAAAAAACTTTGATAATGATGTGGTTATTCACAATTTTTATTTATTTATTTGATTTCATATTTGTTATAAAATAAAAGTCAAAAATAATTTTAGTTTTCAATAGTGCCTAATATTTTATAACTATATTTTTAATTTATAGAACTGAAATATTACTAAAACGGAAATTATTTATTACGCTGCTGTTTTTATCTTTCTTAACTTGTTATAATTTTAGGTACAGCAAGAAATTTCGCTAAAACAATATATAGTTATACGCAAGTCTTGGTGGATAATTTATAAACTACACAAATATAGTCTATATAAAATGCGGTTTTTAAAATAATATTTAATGAGCCGTTTACTAAAACATTTAATTTTTCATATAGGGTAAAGTTGCTGATTTTGGAACACTTAAGAATCGAATAATTTTTAAACAATGATGGCTTAACAATGAAAACATTTATGATTTGATTAATACAAACAGACAATACAACTTTCAATCATTACTATTGACTTTATTAATTGTATTTTTGTTTGAAATAAACTCGGTTTTGCCAAAACATCATTTTGTTCCAATCAAGGCAAGACTGGTTTCCTAAATTGAAACATCTTAATTCCTTGATCAAAACAGCTTTTTAAAAAAATCAAACAACCAGTAAACTGAACAAAAAATAATTAAAATTATTTTCATCCTTACAGAGACAATTTAAATATTTTTTTTAAAAACTTATAATAGGTTTGTAATTTTAAATATATATAATAACCTACTATTACATATATTTAAGACTACTCCTGGGGCAAAATGAAACTCCACAAATAATAAATTGTACTTTAACTTCAAGTGTGAAGACATTCTTTTATTTTATTATTCAAAAATCACTAAATAGAGTATTACTTTTGAGGTTTATGAATATAGTTATTTATTTGTATACATTGTCTAAATTTAACTTTTAAAACTTTTATTTTATCACTAACTATGTAAAGAAAACATTGTAAATCCGATCAAGAAATTTTGCACTATTTTGATATATCACTGCAGAATCATGCTTGCAGCATTAGATAAATTTATGTTAATACTTGCATTTTAAATCTCAAAGTATGATTTTTGACAACTCTCGTCTATATTGTTATATAATTAAAATGAAGACATCAATTGAACTGGCTCAAAACACGTTTAATATTTCATCGTATTCAATCAAATGCTTAATAAACAATGTGATTTGAGTTGCCTTGAATGTTTTCAAATGATGATTGATTGATGATTGGTTAGTTGATTAATAATTCATTGCTGATATATTGATGATTGGTTTTTAAACTGAAGTTAAAGTTTTGATGTTTTAAAAATCTCTAAAGTCAATATTGATTAAACCAGAACGTGGTTCAACTCTGTCTTTCGCTGTTTATCTATCATTTGTAAGTACGAAGACGTGGAGTTCCTGGCTAAATACTATTCTACCGTTCCCAGTGGGCATGGGACCTAAAAAAGACGTTTTAGACGCCTTTTGAACGTTCAAAAGACATCCAAAACGGTCAAAAGACAACAATCCAAAGTCCCGTGTCTAATTGGTAAGAAATTCTAAATAACTAGTAACAGCAAAGAGCACCTAAATAACTAGTAACAACACCAAAAAATAAATATGCCTTGAGCATACCTCTCAAGTATATTTCATTCTTTTATATTTATTTTTCTTTTAGTGCGATTGAAGAAAATATACTTTAATCACTAGCTTTTTTATTAAAAAAATAAAATATATAGATTTGTTTCATATTTTTTCCCTGCTTTATATAAGGTTACTTTCTATATATATATATATATATATATATACACTGAGGCATATTCGTTTAGACGCATCAATTTTTTTCTCTTTGTCACAACTTTTTTCTATGAATTGTCAACTGATATGCATGCAAGTTATTATCAAAATAATTGTTGTGTTGTGGGCTAATAGAAATCACAAAAAAAAAATTTCTATGTGTCTTTATTAACATGAGAGTATGTTTGATATACAAAAGTACATTTTTTAATTGGAATATATCTATAGACGCAGTCATATTTTTGACATTAAAAGATGGAAATTAGTAATGCGTATGTCCTCCATTACACTGGATCACCTCAAAAATTCTGCCTTTCATTGACTCCACTAGTCGTTGAAGTGTAGTTTGATCCAACTCGGACCATGCTTCAAGGATTTTACACTTTAACTCAGTAACAGTTTTAAATTGGTGTCCGGCTGCTTTAGCGTCATAAACTTTTCTTGATAGCATTCCCCACACGTTCTCGATTGGATTTAAGTCCGGGCTACAAGCTGGCCATTCGAGAACCAGGATGTTGTGGTCTTTAAACCATTTCATAGAATGCCTAGATGTGTGAATTGCAGCATTATTTTGCTAAAATATGGCATTATCGTCCATGTTTTCATCCATCTAAGTTATTAGAACATCGTCCAACATTTCTGTATACTTTATCGAGTTCATTTTAGGTAAACCACAACACACAGTCAATTTTCCTGAATAAGAAAATCCACCCCAAACCATTAAACTTCCTCCTCCATAATTTTGTTTTGTTTGTGGGTCATTTATTCCTCTTAGATCATGCCAATAACAACTGTAAGAGTCCGGACCATCTAAATTGAACTTTTTTTCATCTGAAAATTTTACGTTTTGCCACTCATGAGTCCAATGCATATGATTTTTAGCAAACTGTAATCTAGCAATTTTATGGTGTTTTTTTAACAGTGGTTTTTGGCGTGGTTTCTTCCACTTTACGTTTGGTGTTGTACGTAGAATATGTGCAACATGTTTATTGGTGACAGGCAATAACAATTTCTCTTTTATTTGTGTTGCATTCAATTTATTTTTGGTTGCTTCGAAGCGAATTCGATTAATCTGCCGATTTGTTAATACTTTTTTGCCGTTTGTTGCTTTTTTTACACCGTAATTGTCACCTTTAGCAATGTAGTTTCGTACAACATGGTCAGATCTTCCAATATTTCTTGCTATTTCTCGTATAGAAAGTGCTGGTGAGATTTCTGAGCCACAATATAAATTAATTTGTATTTTTTCAGCATCTGTCAAATACTTTCGATAAGGCATTTCGTAAAATGCAATAAAAATGATACTGGCAAAGCAAAAGATCAAATTACACTAAAATTTATCAATTTATTTGTGTAAAAGTAATTAAAAATCAATAATTACCGTTATTAACCTGATTGCGTCTATAGATATATTCCAATTAAAAACTGTGCTTTTGTATATCAAACATACTCTAATGTTAATAAAGACACATAGAAAAATTTTTTTTGTGGTTTTTATTAGCCCACAACACAACAATTATTTTGATAATAAATTGTATGCATATCAGTTGACAATACATTGAAAAAAATTAAGATAAAGAGAAAAAAATTGATGCGTCTAAACGAATATGCCTCAGTGTATATGTTTGTGTGCCACAAAATTTGAAATCAATTTTTGAAAGCTTTTTTCTCAACCAATTTTGCTCAAATTTTGCACACTTAATCATTTTCGATGACAATACAAGGAAATGGAAAAATTTGACCAAAAAGAGTTAATTAAGTTAACAAAAATTTAATTTGTATTTCCCCATACATTTTATTTATTTGATATGAATTGCGTATTACGTCACAAAAATCATTGATTTGCAAATTATTTGCAGTTTCAAAGACATTAAAGCGCAGCGATTCAAAACATATATTTTAAGTCTTAAGTTATTAAGTTAAAAAACAAAAATTTAGTAAAAACAGTAATTTTTAAATTAAAAAAAAAAAAAAAACAGTAATTTTTCCTTCTACAAAAGATAACAAAAAAAGATTTTCTAGGCCTGATAGAATTCTGCTTGCATAAAGCATGGATTTGAAAAAAGAATTTTTTTTTGATTTACTAGTTGATTTGTTGTCATAAACAAAATTTAAGGTATTTAATTTTTTGCTATATTTGATGCAGGTAATCTGCTTGAACTAGGCTAAGCAATGACAGAAATATATAAAATATTTTTACTCAATGAATTTTTATATATAGGAAGATAAGTAAGAAAAATAAAGAAAAACGAACAGATGTACAGAATAAACACAGTTTTGTTTTAAGGAAAAAAGCTTTTACACAAATCACGATCAACAGTAATTTTATCGATAAAGTATACTTTAAAAAAACAGAACGTATAAACAACGTATATTAAAAATGAATCATAAATATTTATTTGATAAAAAAGTTTAACTTACTTTCAAACATATATATAAATATATATATATATATATATATATATATATATATATATATATATATATATATATATGTATATATATATATATATATATATATATATATATATATATATATATATATATACATATATATATATATATATAAATATGTATATATATATATATATATATATATATATAAATATGTATATATATATATATATATATATATATATATATATATATATATATATATATATATATATATATAAATATATATATATATATATATATATATATATATATATATATATATATATATATATATATATATATATATATAAATTAAATTAGTAAAAAACACTTAACTAACTTTTTTTTTCAACTTGAAGTTTCACCATTGCTGGATCATCAGGAACTTTTCCTGATGAACCAGCAATGGTGAAACTTTAAGTTGAAGAAAATAGTTAGATCAGTGTTTTATACAAATTTTATTCATTATTGCTCTGTTCTTTAAGAACATTGAGCATTCTATTTATAAAATATATTAACATAAGTTACATGTATATATATATATATATATATATATGTATATATATATATATATATATATATATATATATATATATATATATATATATATATATATATATATATATATATATATGTATATATATATATATATATATATATATATATATATATATATATATATATATGCATAGATAAACCACTAATATCGTAGAACTTTGGTGTTATACTATATTAGGTAGAGATAGGTATTGGCACTATTAAAAATGAGGTCGTAACTATGACATTTGGACTAGGCAGACTTAAATCATGGACATTAAAGTTGGTAACTTTGACAAATGACGTTATATTTTTGATACTATTGCTGCCTAAAATATCATCTGTGACGCATGTATGGTTCTAACGAGAGTG
>NC_088924.1:43010000-43017500 GCF_038396675.1 Hydra vulgaris | reverse complement strand
CCACCCCTGTTTTAGACATTCTTTGGTTGTGTTTAAGTAAAACATTTTTTTTTCATGAAACAATTATATTAAGACATAAAAATAATTAAGAAAAGTACATGGGAGATGCACATGAATTACTAAAGACAAAGAGTTGCCATATAATTTCTATCAATCTCAGGCATGTAGGGCATCATTTTTTTAATATCTTCGTTCTCTTCTTTTGAATGTAAGTGGCTTTTTTTGGTCTGAATTGACAGTTTTGGTGCAGGTATGGGATATGCTGTAGATTTCTTTTTTCTTAATGATTGGGCACCTGCAAAAACTGAGGTGAAGCCGTCTGCAAGTGTTTGTTTTAAATGAAACAGTAAAAGGATGATTGGAATAGTATTTTAATTGTTTTACTTGAGTAAAGGGCAATTTTGTAAAGTTATAGCTTTTAGCTCCAGCTTGAATATTAAAAAATCAACATCTTTCATCTGCAGGATACTGAAAGGTTTCTGTCGCCTAACAGACTTTAGTATTCTGATCAGACCCAGTGGACTGTGTACCTCAGTTTTTTTTAATTTTTGGTCAATGCTGCTATGAACCGCATCAACCTCTTGAGCACAGCCATGTCCGCTCGCAGAAAACTTTTGAGTGATAGATTCAACATCAGGATGAGCAATTAAAAAATGCTTTATTGCCGTGCTCATAATACTGTTTCTATTTTGCGGAACGCAAGAATCTGACCATAAAATGAGGTTCTTAAGTTGTGGATGGGTGGTAAGCACAGATTCTAAAATTCGTAGGATTGCAGATGCCAAATCATTTCCGGCTCTGCCAGATTGGCTTTCAGACCAGATACAACAATAAACATCTTTATCTAAAGATGTGCTGTCATGTTATAAACAGACAGCTTCCTAAATTAAAAGAAGTTGGATATTTCAGCCTTGGGAACTGTTAAAACATTTTGTAAATCAAAACAGAGAACAGGATGTCCTGACTGTCTGTCTTTTTTGCGCTCTTCGCGTGCATCTTCTTTTTGTTCAATATGACTTAGATGATGAGCCCGTGCACAATCACTTAAAATACCTTCAGCACTTTTGATTTTAAAATTTTCACTCTTATCACACTTATCTTTTTTTCATTGCTGGAAAGAAATATTGAACTCAGTTAAAAAAAATTTCAGAGTATAAGTGCTTTTTAGCCGGTTGAAATCATTTTTGCTGACAAAAGTCTAGGTAAAGCTCATACAGTCGACTAATAGACAATTCAGGCTCAAAGTATTTTCTATTTGTACTAGCACGACAACCGCGTCTGACTGCGTCAGGAATTTTCTTTTTTGTATGTTTACCTTGTTTTCTTGGGGTAGGCGTGTTTGTATCTGTTTTGAAATGTTTATAAAAATATGAAATTCTTTGTTGGCTTATGTCAAAAGTGTTTAAAAAGAAAGGTTTGCAAACTCTGATGGGAATCCCTGCCAGGTGAAAAAAGTAGGCAAATTAGTATTGCCGCCTCGATGAAATTGCAAGTGTTCGTTTAGTTTTTTTCACAATACCTGTTGTATTTTCACTATAAAAGTGTGCTTTGAGGTCATAATTAAGTCCCCAAAACTTGTTAAATAGTAACTCCCGTTGCTCTTACCGAAAATAAATGTGGCATTTAAATTTACAGTTAGTACAGTCCTTCTCATTATTGATCTCTCTCTTTCTTCTTATCACTTTATTCCTGCTTTTATACTCCTGGCCAGCATGACGCCTTTTTTTATTGACATTGCATTTCCAGCTATCTGGATTTCTGGTTCTTTTACGTCCAACTTTTTTTTTTGTCGACAGTTGCTCTATTGGCACAACTATTTCTAAATATGTATGTAGTAGCTTATTGTGGAAACTTGAATCGACACTGTAGAAATAAAAAGTATAAACTTTAATTACATTTAAAAACAACATAATATTAAAAAAAATCAAAAATTAATGACAATTGGAATTTTATAAGCATTGTAATTAGCAGGGTAATATAAGTTATTTTTTTACAGTTAGGAAATAAATAATATAAAGAATTTAGTCTTACTTAAAGACTTTGCACAATATATATATAGTTATTTAAAGGCACAATATATATAGTTATACATATAGTTATATATATATATATATATATATATATATATATAGTTATACATATAGATTTATAGTTAGTTAACTACTAGTACTGTGTATGAGAGCTAGTCTTAAGTTATTTTAACCCTTTAATGCACGATATTTATATAATAGTTGATAGTGCACGATATAATAGTTGACTATTTTATCGTTAAAAGAACATAAAATGGAATCCAATTATCGAAAAAATAAAATTTTCCTTTATATTTTCCAATTTTAAAATTACCATAGTAATAGAAACTACTTACGAGTCGGTATTAAGTAATTCAAAGTCAACTGTTTCTTTTGTAACTAAACCAATAAACTTACTTGACGACATTTTGAAAATATCAAAATAAAAAGTCACGTGATTTGCGCTACAACATTGATTTGCAGATTTGGGCATTAGAACATTATAATACTAAAATGTTTTAAAAAAGTGAAATAGAATAAGATAAAACTAACAAAATACGGAAAATTGTACTTAGAACAAAGTCAAATTGAATAAATCTTGACGAAGCAGAGAAGGTAATAATTTATTGATAAGTGGAAATAATACATTATACTTTTTTAAACAATAAAAATTGGTTTTTGCAAAAAAAAAAATTTGTAGATAGAACAAGATAATACTGAGGGAACGATATATATATATATATATATATACCTATATAATTTAGTAAAAAAACACTTTTCTAAATTTTTTCTTTAACTTGAAAATTCACCATTTTCTTTAGATTATATATATAGTATATTTTTTAAATAAACCTCCTTAATTTCCTTGGTGCAACAACTTCATCATGATTAAGAACAACTCTGTTATTATGAATTTTCTAATAATCTAAATCTTTATAAATTATAAACAAATAAACTTAAATAAAAATGCTTCAAAATGAATAATGCTATATTATATATTGAAAAACAAACATATAATAACATAGTTATATCCTAAACCACAATTCATCGATGAAAGAGAAATATTATACATTTAATAATCTATGTTTTCAATATTGACATCTATAACACAAAGCTTTAAATTTAAAAGTACAATTTAAAAAAAGATTACAATAAATTAATTACTCAATAAAATTTTTAAAAGATTTATATACCTACTAAAAATTATCTACCTAATGTCTACTTAAACTTTTTAAACTCGTACCATAAAAGATCATGACTTCTTTAAGAAAACACGTTGCTAAGAAAAGTCTGGAAACTACTTAAAAACTAATAAATAGTGAATTTTACAGAATACATAACCGTAACTATTATCGAAGAATAGGCGTAACTATGCGCACTAATAATAATAATAATAATAATAATAATAATAATATTCACTGTGCTATTTATGTTAAGAAACAAAAGCAGTGAGTTCTAGTAATAAAACTAACTATTAATCATTTTTAACAACAGACACTAACATAAAGATAAGCCAAAGGTAACAACTTTACGCCAAAAATTATCAAAGGTAATGTTATGTATTTTCAGAATAGTTATATTGAAGACTAGACAGCACTTAGACCTAAAGCAGTGACACCGCTTGACTGGTAAGGTTGACGAATCTTGCTCTAGATCTCTATTTCAAATATACTGTGTTTTATAGTTACACTAACAATAAAATTACAATTTTTTTTTTAATGTTATATAACATATAAAAACACCTCATTTAACAATCATGAACACATTAGATAAATTACATTTTATACTATTATAAAAGATTTATATAAACACATTTATAAAATAACTATATAACATATATCATCACAAACACATATTTATCAAAAACTTTTTAACTTTGAGCATAGTGTAAACATACATGCAAACCTTTAACAACTATAAAACAACATTTATTAACATCAACTATTTTTAATGAAACAAAGAATACAGACTACAATTCACAACATTGGAATGAAAAAGATGAAACCATTTAAAAACAAAATCAAAAATTTCTAATAAACAAAAATACAGATACCTTAATAGGAACATTTTTTTGACGAATTCCAGAAGAACTTTTTTAATTTTTATGTGCCATATTATTTTTCTTAAGAATATAACATATACATATAGATATAGAGAAATATAAAATAAATTGAAATGAACGCAAACTTATGTATATAAACATACATGACCACAAACAACAGTCTTTGTTTTATTTAACTTTTCATATTAAATACATAAATAAAATTTTATTCTCATTATTCTTTTTACAAAAAAAAATCTTAATCTATAAACAGAAAAATGAATTTAACTTACTAAAAGAGCAAGCAGCTTCTCTAAACTGCTCTAGAAAATAAAACAATACTTGTTTAAAATGTTCTAAAAAGACTAAGGACAAAACTGAAACTGTTTACTAAAAAAGAAACATTGTACTAAAAAAACTATTTTCCAGTCATTTTAGTTCTAACTTCTTCTAAAAAATGAAAGCAGGCTATAAAAATTAGAAAAATAAAAACAACCAACAACAAACAAACGATTACTTAAGTTCTTATTTTAAACAATGAACAACAACGGAAAAAAATACATCTAAACTTTTTATAGAATTTGTGTTAATAAGTCTCTGTGCAATAAGTTCTAAAAGTTCTCAACCAAGAGGTAATCCACTGTTATTCAGAATGGTAGCCCACTTATCAAACATAAAATATCAGATTGAGCAATTTATAAAACATTGATGATAATGACCAAACCCTAATCAACTGACCAACTTGCAGATCTAGAAGCCAACTGACCAGGCCTTGGTCAAGGTAACGATTCAGCTGCTACTCAAAAGCTTGATGCTACGATATCAAAACTAACATCCATAGTCAGCATGCTTCTCACCCGCACATCTGTTCTTGAACTAAAAATATTAATCTAACTGCAAATCTTTTTCAACAGCCAAAGTCAAACAGTTCAAAAAGGAAAATCACATAACTGTTTGGGTAATATAGGAAAACTAGAACGTTTGTTAAAAAACTAAGTCAATCTTCTCTGAAACCTTTCAAAATTGCCCTTGCCAACGATAAACGTAATCCAAAAAGACTGTTTTCATACATAAATAGTAAACGCACTGTAATAAATCAGATTTCTGCGAATCACCAGTTCCGGTGAGATCATTAGCTCTGACAAAATTACAATTGTCAACTCACTTAACAATCAATTTCAATCAGTTTTTAGCAAAGAGCTATTCAATGACAATCTTCCCCGCTTTGACCGTAGAACTAACACAATCCTCAATAGCATATCTTTCGATACTCTGACCACTCTAATGAAACTCTCAGCACTAGATATATCTAAATAACTTGGTGTAGATAATGTCAATCCCCACGTTTTATGCTTTTATTCTACCTCATTGTCTTCTCCACTTACTCTCATCTTTTAAAAGTCATTTGACAATGGTGAAAATCCAAGCTCATGGTCCAAAGCAAATCTAACACCTTTATTTAAGAAGGGCTCCAGAGTTGATCCATCAAACTATAGACCAATATTCCTCACCTCGATTCCGTGTAAAATAATGGAGAAATTAGTTAAGAAGGCAATCATGCAGCATTTAAAATCAAACAATCTTTTATCAAATAGTCAACACGGATTTTTTGAGAAAAAAGCATGCATTACAAATCTCCTTGAAACAATGGATTTCTTAACTGGAAATAGAGCCAGAAAGCTACCAGTTGACGTCAAATTTCAAGGTTTTCCTAAAGCTTTTGACAAAGTCCCACATCAACGAACGCTTTACAAACTACAAATGTGCGGAATCGAAGGCAATCTTCTCAATGGGATAAAAGCTTTTCTACATAACAGGTCTGAACGAGTCATCCTTGGCGACACTCTATCAAATTGGTAACCTGGATGTAATAAGCAAAGAAAACAGTTGTAAGATCTACGCTGATGACACTAAAATCCTAAGCATTGTCAACTCACTTGCTGCTCAACTTCAACTCCAATCAGATATTGACCAAATTGTCCAGTGGACTAAATCTTGGCTAATGAAGCTAAATGCAAAAAAAATGCAAGATCAAGCAACTTTGGCCAAAAAAAATTAACTCTTTTTAAGTACTCAATGGAGAAATTAGGCCCTTTTTCAATAACGACTTGAACTACATTAAAAGCAACTACCTCTGAGCATGACTTGGGAATTCAAATTACCAATGATCTTAAAGTAGAAACCCAATCCATCATTGCCTCATGTAAAGCAAATCAAATGCAAGGCATCCTAAAACACACTTTCTAATCTCGTGGTGCTTCTTTATGGAAACAACTCTACTCGACCTACATCCATCCTTTACTTGATTTAACAATTCTAA
Organism: Hydra vulgaris; assembly: GCF_038396675.1. Lineage (NCBI taxonomy): Eukaryota > Metazoa > Cnidaria > Hydrozoa > Anthoathecata > Hydridae > Hydra > Hydra vulgaris. The sequence continues at coordinate 43,011,130 of NC_088924.1, read as the reverse complement.
CTTGGAACCCTCATTTGGTGAAGGATGAACAAACTATCAAATCATTACAGCGCAGAGACACAAAAATACCAGGCAAACTGAAAAAGTTAGACTACAAGTCCTGATATTTACAACTTGGCCAATCTTCGCTTGTTGAACGTCAAAACCGAGATGACCTCATCCAAAAACAAAAAATTATTAATAATATCGACATCAAATCGCACTTTCCTCTCATCACAATTCCACCAAGAGCAAATCACAGAGAAAGAATTCAGTTCAGCAATAATTTAGCTCGTTTCTACTTATGTAACAATCGCATTGCCAACGCATGAAACATGTTATCAGATAAAGTAATCGGTTCTCCAACCGTCAACAGTTTTTAAGCGAGCCTCAATAAGCTCTAATCTTACTACAGCTCGCAGCTATTCTTAGTGAACGTTGCAATATGAGCATCACAAAAACAAACTGTAATCTGAAAATCTATGATTTGTATTTTGTCAGTAATTTTTACTTTTGTTTTACCGATTATATACTACTACTACTAAAACGTAAACTGGTAAACCCTTTTAGGTTTCCCATATTCCTAATCTATATATAAAAAAAGTTTATTCTATTAAGTTTAAGTTCTGGACTAGTTACTTTTTCTTTATTATTGAATTCAATGCTTTAAGAAAGTAATAAATAAATAATTATAATCCAATATTTATAGTGTGTGTTTACATATATATATATATATATATATATATATATATATATATATATATATATATATATATATATATATATATATATATATATATATATATATATATATATATATATATATATATATTTATAAATATATAAATATATAAATATATATATGTATATATATACATGTGCATATATATATATATATGTATATATTTATAAATTTATAAATATATAAATTTATATATGTATATATATATATGTACATATATATATATATATATATATATATATATATATATATATATATATATTTATATGTTTGTATATATATATATATATATATATATATATATATATTTATATACATATATATATATATATATATATATATATATATATATATATAAAAATTAATTCGTTTACCTTAAACACTAATATATTTATATGTATATTTATAT
>NC_088924.1:42975000-43002500 GCF_038396675.1 Hydra vulgaris | reverse complement strand
TTCCTTTTTGCCATAAATTTAGTTTTGTGCCTGCATGACTTTGAGGCCTCGGCAGTTTTTTTGGACTTCGACGTTGTCCTCGAATTGCCGGTACCTGCTCGGACAATTTTTGTTTTCCTTGAGATTTTTGGCTTCTTCGGGCCGTGATCGGTTGATAACGTACCATTCTGTAAAAATATCATAAAAAATTCCAATAAATTAACAATTCATGTGGGTCAAAAAGCAAACAAATTCATAATATTTTTTATATCTATTTATTATTGCAATTTTTGGACAAGTGAGCCAATGGCTCGGTTTACCTGAATGCCCTTGGCTCGGTTTATCTAACAATTATGCAAAACCGAGCCAGGTTAAAAGTTCTATTAAAAAACTTTATCATCGCCTAAATACATATCAACACTGTATTTTTTGAAATAGTTTCAAATATTACTAATATTACAATCATACTTACTATAAATAGTGTCAAATATGAAATACTCACTTTTCTTAATTGAAGCTAAATAAAATATAAGGTCTTAAAGCGAAAAAACGTTTTGTTACTACTCGAATGATTATAATTATACCACCGTGAAAATAATTGCTTAGCAACTGTTTTTAAAATATTCATTAGACATTAAAATGAATAACTAATATTAAATAAATTGTTATAAATCAAAAGCATAATTTGATTTCGTAAAATTGCAATATTTAGGCGACCGGCTTGCTTTATCCGAAATGACCCTATATATGTATTTATATACATACCAATATATGTATGTATACTTATTTGGGTACGCTTATATGTGGGTTTACCTATAAATATATGTATAAATATAAATATATATATATATATTTATATATATATATATATATATATATATACATAATAACAATAATATATATATATATATATATATATATATATATATATATACATATAAAAATATATATCTATGTATATATACATATATATAAATATATCCATATATATATATATATAAATATATATATGTATATATATATATATATATATATATATATATATATATATATATATATATATATATATATATATATATATATTTATATATATATATATATATATATATATATTTATATATATATATATATATATAAATATATATATATATATATATATATATATATATATATATACATTAATATATAAAAATATACATACATACATATATATATATATATATATATATATATATATATATATATATATATATATATATATATATGATTATATATATATATTTATATATACATATATATATCAACTTGTGTACATAGTTATAACATATACATACTTAATAACATATTAGTATATATATATATATATATATATATATATATATATATATATATATATATATATAAAAATATATATATATGTATACATATATATATATTTGAAAGATGATATCTTGTATGAGAGTATATTATATATTATTTTAAAACATCAAGAAATACAGTTTCTCTCAATACAAATAATATTATTTTATAAGAAATTTTCGCTGGGTTATAGATACCAGCATCATCAGCTTGTAAAATGTTACAATAATTTTTAATCGTTATAGTTTATATAAAATTGTTACTATTGACGTCAGCGGTTGAATGGCTTCTTTCGATTTTTAAATTTTAAAAATGGCGTCCAAAACATAGTTTTTACATATTGGCTTTCATCAAGGTTAATTCCGCCGTTTCGCGCAGAGCACATGTTGTTTTGTATTTCTAACGCCTCTCTAATTTTTCTTTCAAACTTTTTATTTTCTACTTTTAACGTTCTTGTTTTTTCCCAAATAATATTTTCTTTGCAAAAGGTTTTATGATATGCTAATGCATATTGATTAGACTTGTTTTTATTAATGCTCTTCTGATGTTGATGCATCCGCGTACTTACCTGCATTTTTGTTTCACCTATGTAGACTTTGGAGCAGTTGCATTTTATTATATACGTTCCAGGTTAGCTGTTACTTGGTAGTTTTGTTTTGTTTTTTGATGTTAATAAAGATCTTAAATTTGGGTTTGATTTAAATACTGCTCTGTACCCTGCTTTTCGGAATATTTTTCGAAGTTTTGGTGAAAGGCCTGGTACCCAAGGTAAAGACACTACAGGAAGATTGTTGCATTCTGATGGAATTTTGTTTTTATTTTGTCTTTTTTGATGGAATTGGTGTGTAATATTCCTCAATAGCTTTTCATCGTACCGATTTTCAATAAACATGTCAATTAAAAAATTTATTTCGTTTTGCAAATGATGTTTACTACAGATGGAGTAAGCTCTGTGGAGAAAACCTTTAAATATAGCTGTTAAAATATTTGGATCGTGATTTGAATGCGGTTTAATTTGAATGTTAGTGATTGCCTCTTTTCGATATACTTTGTACTCATATTTTCCTAGTGTGTTATTTGTAATGGTTATGTCAAGAAAGTTAAGCGTTTTTGTTTCGTTTTTAACTTCAATTGTGTATTGTATTGCAGGATGTTGTTGATTTAAAATATCTTGGAACTGTTTTGCTTGTTTGATGTTAGGAAATCTTGCATGACTATCGTCAACGTATCTTAAAAATGATTTTAGATTAAGTGCCGGATTTTGTGTCAAAGCCATTTTAATTGCATTATTTTCATGGAATTGTAGAAAAGATTCCGCGAGAACAACCATGAAAGAAAGTCCGATTGGTCCTGAGTTTTCCATTACGTGAATCTCATTGTTCCAATGAAAAAAACATTGATATAAGCAAAGTTCTATGAGTTGCTTTATTTCAGGTATACTTAGTTTTGTTAAGTTTTTATATGATAAATTGTTACTTAATTGTTCTAAAAGTATAACGGTGGCTTCTTTTAACGGAATTGACGGGTACAAATTTACAACATCATAAGATACTTGAATATCATTGTTGGCGACATTCCAATTTTCAGCTTTTTTTATAAAGTCAAAAAAGTCAAAAAAACTCTTTTGACTTTATAAAAAAAGCTGAAAATTGGAATGTCGCCAACAATGATATTTAAGTATCTTATGATGTTGTAAATTTGTACCCGTCAATTCCGTTAAAAGAAGCCACCGTTATACTTTTAGAACAATTAAGTAACAATTTATCATATAAAAACTTAACAAAACTAAGTATACCTGAAATAAAGCAACTCATAGAACTTTGCTTATATCAATGTTATTCCATCAAAAAAGACAAAATAAAAACAAAATTCCATCAGAATGCAACAATCTTCCTGTAGTGTCTTTACCTTGGGTACCAGGCCTTTCACCAAAACTTCAAAAAATATTCCGAAAAGCAGGGTACAGAGCAGTATTTAAATCAAACCCAAATTTAAGTCAGAGCTATAATATAGTAGAAAATGAAAACTAAGCGATTTTCACAACCTGAAGTTTTATGATGTTGCAATCATCAGGTTAAGTACAAACATAGTTAGTTCGATAAAATTTATGTTCAGTTGAAAGTACACAGAGAAAACCTAAATAAAAAAACTATTAGTACTACCACGTATCTCTGATCTTTTGGTTTGTGGTTGCCTAATAAAAATTTGATTTAGTGACGATATTTGGAAATCAGTTCTATTTATTTATTAAGTAGCTCTTTAGCATTTTTATAAATTAAAATTCTTAGTATTTTATATAAACAAAGTAAACATTTTTTATTGTATTGTTGTTGTATTGGTCTATCCTATATAAAGCAGGTGCTTTTTTTGTATAGACCAATTTAACACTGGTGTTTCTTTCAGCTTTTTTCTAGTTTTCCATATAAATTTTGATAGAATGGTTACATTTGAAAGTATTTTATTTGTAAATGATTGTTTGTGGTTTGCATATCTTTTTTTCGACACTTCGTCTGATATACCAATGTATGCTTTGCTGGGCGTGTTTTGGGAAGATGTTATACATTTGGAAATTATAATTGTTGCTTTCCAGTATTTATTTATTAGACAGATTTTTTTTTGTTTGCAATTGTAAGGAAGATTTCCTGTTATTTTATTTTATTTTTTTGTTGTGACTTTTTTATGATTTTTGAAATGTCGTTTTAGCAGCTTTAGCTAATTTTTGTAGTATTTCGATTGAAAAGCCTGTGCTATGGGTTTGAAGGTTGGATATGCTAATCTATTAATTGCAAAAATATTTGGCAAACATTGGTAGAGACGCTTTTATTGTAGGGTGGGGTAAACCAAACTGTATTCCTTTTTCTTTTGAGGGTTGTCTTATCTTTTGGATTGTACTTTAAGTGAAAGTTTTTAAAACTGTTTTGTTTAAGTGCTTCTTCATATTTTGATGAATTAAATATTTTTTCATTGGAAGAATTTTGAGATCATTAATGGAGAGAAGAATCTGCTAATTGACTATGGCCGGGGGTTTTATTTAGTGTGGATATAGAGTTGTTGATCATTTTGTTTTTTAAAATAATGGTAGGAGTTTTTTTGAGGATTATAACTTTATTAATGCTATTTAGAATGGTTAGAATCTGTATTTTAAATCCGATGTTTTTAAATATAATTTTTCTGACATTGCCTTACTGTGCAGTAGTTTTTTTGCGCATTACCATCAATTCGTTGACTCGGTGAAAATAACTGATCAGTAACCTATATCATTTTTGCAAAATGGTTTAGGATAAAGAGTCTAAAATGTATAAACCACACATACACACATTTCAGTAAAAAAAGGCAGCCTATAACAATCTTTTAACTATATTTTATATAATAGTTATAATGATATTTCGCTGACCTTGTAAAATTAAATATAAAAGTTTAAGATTTTCCGTGACCTAAATTAAAAAAGTTAATCTAACAAAACAACAATGCTTTCCTTTACAAAATCTAAAAAAGCATTTACATCTTATAACATATTCGTTTGATAAAGGAACAGGATTTGCTATATTATACGAAAATGAAGCAAAAGACAAATACAAAAAATAAATAAAAAATAGTAAATTATTGATTACACCCAAACTCCACCATTTACAACTAAATTTTTAAAAACTGTTATGTAAATTAAGAAAACAAGGTAAGTTAGACAATGCCATATTCTTCAAAATGAATTCATCAGATTGCGTTCCATCTAGAATCTGCAGAAACATTAACGCTTGCAAACCAGAAAAAAACTACTCAGTGCGTCCTGTTGTTTCCGCGATTAACACACCACCTTATGGAACATCAGAGTATGTAGTTGAAATATTTTAACCAACATTAAATAAAAATATAACTTGGCAAATTAACTCAAGTAGTTTTGTCAACGATATTGAAGAAAGTAAGATAGGCCCTAATAAAGTTCAAGTTTCATTTGATATAGTTAATTTATATCCATTTGTACCAATTGATGGAGCAATACCGTTTATTGTTAACATATTAAATGATGATTTTGATGATTTAAAAATTAGAGCTAAATTAACTTTTTTTGATATACACCAGTTAATTGAACTTTCATTAAGCAAGTGTTATTTTTCATACGAAGGTAAAATCCGAATTTTATCTAATTCCTGCCCAATTGGTTAATCGTTGATGGTAGTCATAGCTGAAGAATTTTTTCAAAATATAGAATATTTTGATTTTGAATAATTTGTTTGATTTAATGAGGTAAGTCTCTTTTATCATGTTGTGCAGCGACGGTTGCAGCAAATCTTAGGTACTTTTCAGTTCGGGTTCGTTATTAGATACAAGGTTAGCAATAACTCGGCGTTTGGATCTGCCAGACATTTCCGAGAATAGCATAGTTAGGAGACTGGGAGACTGAAGATCATATTTAAGCTCAATTGGAAGCTCGTATTCAGTTTGAAGCGAACTTCCATGGTATTTCATGAATCTTGCAGGAAAATAACCTTGTTTTTTCTAAAGTTCGTTGTTTTTGCATTTTAATAATTTTTATATTTTGTGTTATAACTTGTGTTTCTATTTAGACCTCTTTTAAGTTTTTCTTCACAATGTAACAAGCATTTTTTAATAGCTAGATAATGTTTATCATTTGTTTTATAATAGAAACAGTTTCACTATACTTAAAAATTATTTTTAAAAGCTATTACACAATTTTATTTATTTATTTTGGAACTTTTCTTGTGAATTACGTAAGCATTATTGGTTATTGATAGAAATCCAATCTGTCTTTCTTTTTAAAAATATTTAAAAAAAAGTGTTTTTTAAACAAAAAAACTAATGAATCAAACACCACAAGACAGACTAAGTTTATATAAAATTTGATTGAGCAAAGTTTTAAGTATTTATTGCAAGTTAGATTTTCCACAGGCGATCAACAGTGAAACTGTATCTTTAGCTTTTAAATTATAAACAAACTAAAAACACTATAAATGTAATTTTATTGAACAAAAAAAAATTATGTAAATTTTATTGCATAAATTCATAGACTTTTTCATTATCTTTACACCGATATATAAATCAATATGCTTAAAACAGCAGTTACGAAGTATTTAGAATAAACTCAAAACAGGAACTTTAACACAAATTTCTGTCAGCATGAGATTGAGACTAATTTTTACTCAACATCCAACTTTTTTAAAATTCAAACTAATCGGTTTTAGATACAGCTAGAAATAAATATAAAATTGGCATTTAAATGGATATTGAGAGAGACCTGGGTATCTTTATATCTAATTATCTAAAATGGAATCAACACATATATGTTGCAACACGTAAAGTGAATATAATATTTAGACTATTAAAAAAAGCATTTAGATCAAAAGATATGAAGCTTTGGAGTAAATTATACACTAAGTATGTAAGGCCGCATCTGGAATTCGCAGTTCCGGTATGGTGTTCTTACTTAAAAGGTGACATCAAAGAAGTTGAAAAAATTAAGCACAAAGCAACAAAAGTACCTCATGATTTAATAGGATTAACTTACGCTAAAAGGAGTCGGCGACTCAATTTTATTACTTTTGAAACTCGCAGGAGACATGGCGACTTAATCGAACAGTTTAAGCTAGAAAACGGTTTTGAGAGTATCAATTGGCATAATCCACCATTTCGCAGATCATCTTCTTACGTCCTAATTCACATATAATAATGCTTATCACAATTTATTTTACATAAATTTTACAATTCGTATTGTCAATTAATGAAATGACTTGCCGTCAGCATGCAAAAAGGTTCTGTCAGTTAACGCGTTTAAGAATAGAATTGACAAGTATTTTTTTTCTACAGCTGCTAACAGTACATATTTTACTGAAGATAAGCTGCACGTTTATTAATTTATTCGTGCCTTAGCAGCTACAAATATTGACGTTTAAGATACTATTTGTCATCGATGTAAACTTTAATTAAATGAAAACAATGTTTTTCTCTTTTTTTCAATTTTGATATCAACTTACTTGCTATGATATAACAAATGCTTTTTTTACTTAAAGTTTATATTTCACAAACCATAAATTTTTTTATAATTTGTTGGTTTTGTTTGTTTGTTTTTTAATTATTTGTCATGTTGTATAAGAGGACTTATTTAAATATATTACTATTATTAGAGTAAAAAAAAAAAATTAATACATGATTTTTATGATTTTTGGTCATTTTTTCCTTTGTAAGGCCCAATAGTTTGTACAAATTATCATCTAGTCTTGTTGAGATTCGCTGGTTATTTTTTGCAACATCATACGGAAAAGGGCAGTTGATGGCATAGGTGGAGAAATAAAAGGAATAGTTTGGACAACAGTAAAAATCTGGAAAACGATATTGTTGCAGCTTAGAAGATTTTGTATGCATTGCAAGTGAAAATAATACCAAAGTTAATGTAAGTCATTATTTAGAGAAAAATCCTAAAAATTCGATTATCAAATTTTTATTTTTTCAAACCATCTCGATTACAAATGAGGGTATTACCACAAACCAAAGTGAGATCGATGAGACGCTTTTCTAAGATAAGGTTAAAGTCAAGGGTTTTCGTCACTAACACTCCTTCCTTTTTAATATTTATGGTGCTTTTATGGAACTTGAAAACAAACAGAAACTGTAAAAATTGTTAAGAATTCATCATTTTCATTAATGGTAAATGTGGTGCCATCTCTATCAAAAAGGTACAAATTTAAAACTATTTGCCAAGGTATACTTGTCTTTGTAGAATTGCGTTCTGCTGGTAAATTAAAAACATACCTTGCCTAATTATTAGATATTGTAGATACATGCCATTATCAAATTTCAAAATGAACAAAATAAACTCATTCTTCTGGCATCCCTTGTCTGAGTTAAAACCGTTTGTACGGCAACCACACTTTGATAACCGTGGACACATTATTATTATCGAGCCGAAGTGTTTCAACTAAACTTATTCTTAAAAATTTGATATTATATCTTACTTATCATTAATATAATATATTAACTATATAATACAATATTCATCTTTAATATATTACATTAAAATTTTTTTTTTTTAATTAAGCTTTTATTTAAAATAATAAGTAATTATATATACTTAACTTATCATAGTCACAATCAATTTATTTCTAAAAGTACAATCCTTAGGGCGTTTTAGCACGTACTAATCAACTAGCAACAACTCAGACCAAATTCAGATGTCCCCAAGATGTCTGGTGGGGACACCTATTGTTTATATATAAGTTTTAATATTCAATTTTGATAAATTTAGATAACAAAAGCTCATATTAAAAACGCCAAAAGCAAATTATTTAGGACTATGGTAAAGAAATTATGCAACTTTGTTGAAAGTTCTTAATTATTGTCATGACTCTTCTGAAAGTAGCACCTTTTGGATCAACAATCTGATATGGAAAAAAAACTATTTAAAGGAGGTTTAGTTTAAATGACGTGTTTTCAACTTTTTCATCGATTCTAGTTATGCTACTAGCATATATATCTTAGAAGATGATAAAATACATAATGAAGGTAACTTGGCCTTTAAATTTTTATCCTGCGCGTGCGAACATTACCTATTGAGAGTAGCTATAATTGATATCTTGAATCACCTTAATAAAAAGAAAGTCGGAAAAAATTTCATCTGATAATATTAACTCTTAAAAGACGATAGATCCTTTGATTAATTTTGATGGTTTACCATTGTTTAATCATTAAACACACAACTTTGACCTATTCTTGCATCCTTTAAACTGATCCATCCATTTGTGATTAGTTTTAAAAGAATTTTCAGAAGAGTATTGTAATGTTGAGATTTTTGGGTGTTCAGTAGAATGATAATCAAATAAATACAAATATCAAAGGATTTATATGCGATATTCCAGCACTTCGGTTTTTAAAAGGAATTAAAGGTTATACTGTTTATAATGCATGCTAAAGATGTAAAGTTCATTTGATTATATATTGAAAATGGAATTTTATTTCACGGTCTTAATTGTAACGAGGGATTTTAAGGAGATAGCTTAAACAGAGCATCAGTTATTTGAAAGTCATTTAATCCGCTTCAGTATCAATTGCTAACAAGATTCTTGCTTAGAATACATGCATTTGGTTTTTACAAGTGTTGCAAGAAGATTGCTGTTTTTTTTGTAAGAAGGCCTTCGTTATTTTCGCATATTATTTTATCATTTAAAGGTAGTCTCTGATTAAAAGATAGTCTTTTATAAAGGTAGTCTTAGTTTTATGAAATAATCTCTCAGAATTTGCACCACAGCCTCGTACTCTAAGTAACCTAAAAAGATGAACGGCAGCTGAGTTCAGAAAATTAATGGCATATACTGGAAAATCTAGCTCCTAAAGATACTGTTAGTTTACCAATTTATATGAATTTTATTTTTGTCGAGCGTAATTCTATTGCTTTACATATAGAATTAGGCTGGAGGAAAATCAAGACTACAGAAATGAGTTCATAAATTATTAGATTATTTTGTCGTTTATAGTAGGAATTATTGTGGTGATTCTTTTTGTTCATATAATGAGCTCATAAATTGTTAAACTATTTTGTTGCTAATTGTAGGGATTAATATGGTGATTATTTTTGTTCATCAAATGTCCATTTTCCTATTAACTTTAATAAAGATGTAACACACTTTAGGTGTAATTTAGATAAAATTTCTTGCTTGCCTTTTCAAAATTATTTAAAATTGTTAAAGAAGTTTATTCATTAGGCAAATAATATTATATTTTAAGTTGTTAAACACATTCATGACATATAAATATATAATAATATAAAATTATCAAAAAAAAATAAAACAAAAGTTTTTGCAAATGAAAAAGACAATAGTTTTTTCTCCAATCTGGATTTTTGTAATAAATATTTAAGATGTGAGAAGATATTTTTGTAAATTATTTCATAAATCTGTTGAGAAACTTCATTCCTCATCTATTTGATTCGAAATTAAAAGTAATTTAATACTTTTGCAAGTTAATCAATGGAAAAAGGAATGATTATTAATAAGGTAAATCATAGTTACTAAAGTTAAAAGTTTGCCAGTCAAGGATTGTGCTGTTTTATTTACTTTGCTTAATGATGTTGTGTGATAAGCCAACTTTGTATATTTATATCATATTTTATATTTAATTGACTTGACATTCTTGTATAACTTGGAAAATAATAGATAAATTAATTGCATTATTTTTAATTAGTTCCAAAATTTCATAAAAAATAATTGAACATTTATTTGATCTCTGTAAGCGTGCAAAATAAGTTTGGTATTAATTTGACATTTTAAATCAGAACTGTTTTTTTTCCAATCTAAAGAAATAGTTTTTGTAATAGTTGTAAATTTAATGAAATTTAGAAATATTTGTTAATAGAAAAAAAGCTGTTTTCTTATATTGATTTTTTAATGAAGTTTGCAATGAATTTTAATGGCTTGTGAACTTTTTAATCAAAAATTACAGTATTTTAAAGTTTAATTAAATTTCATTAAAATATGAAAACTACTTTTCCTTTATAATATTTGGACAATTAGGCAATTGTAAGATTATCGACAATGTGATGGTATTTTTTTTTATATTGTGCGACAATTTGTTAGTATAAAAAGCATATTTCAAATAGTTTCATCTTAGTGAAATATCATTATTAACTAAATTTTATATTAGTATTGGTAAATAATAAATAGTGCTTAATCAACACCAAATAATGGACTAACCATCGATTTGTTCAAAAAATCAAAAAATTGACCTTTAACTATACTTTTTAGTATATACACTACGATAAAATTAAAAAAAGTTTTATTGCGAACCCACCTTTTTTTAGAAAACTGACAAAAATGTCTATACTAATTTTGTGTGTATGTGTTTTTTTTTTACATTTCGTGAGTTTTTTTTATTTAAAAAAGAGAAAGTAAAGGTGACCAGTTTATATCAGAGATGTATTGAATTGTATTTTTAGGTCACGAACTTCTCCAATAGTTTTTGGTGTAAGCAATTTTTTTTTTTACTCATTTAGGTTTGTTGATTAGTGATTTATTGTTTCTAAACGTGTTGTTTAGTAGTGTAGCATTAAAGAATACTTAAACAATGAATTCATTTTTGTGTTTTTATCAACACCATCTTAATCAACGAACAGTCAATTTATTAAAAAGTTACTTCCAAAAAACAATTATGTTATAAGGAGTTTTCTCATAAATAAAGTTATGTTGTTATAAAAATAAACTAACTTGATAATATTCATGACCTTATAAATGCACAATTCTTTAAAATTAAAGATTTTTTAAATCAAATATAGCTTTCACGTAGTTATGGGGAGCTGTTTGCTATAAAATGAATTATTTTCTGTCTTAATTAAAATAAATAGACTAATTATTTATATTAAAAAGTATATAAATGATAGGTGTGAAACGGACCTAACGTGACCCGATTTTCGGGTCCAGACATTTTGTATTCAATAGTCGGACATATTAAAAACGTTAAAGCTTCTGATCGTCGATTGAGCAAGTGGAGCACAAGTTATGTTATACCTGAATATGTCCGTCCTACATTAAGTAGATACCCTTCCATAGAGTTTTCTATTTATTAAAGGTAAAGTTTTAATAAATAAAAACTATATCTTAAAATGGAAAACTAAAGCCTACCCCCGCTCCTACACCTAACATACACCAAGGAATTTGCAGAAAAAGTTAGAAGTAACGATTTTGAATTTGTCCGACAGTTTTGCGTTAACTTTACAGTAACAGAATAGTGGCTAAAGAGCGTCAACTTTTCGACTAGCTTTGGGATTAAATTTTCTCAGTACAAAACTTTAAATTAAATTCTTGAGGTGACGTTTAGCTCTTATTTAGAGCAATGATGTGTATTGATACATAAAAGTATTCGCCATTAAAACTAAAGATGTCATCAAGCGGATAGACTGGAACCGGCTTCGTCTGCCCTACTATTGATATTGCATATCAAAGCTTTATAAGCGGAGGCCTTGTTATAGTTTATACTACTCTCTTTGAGGAAATTAAAATTTGTATATAACATAGAAGATTTTGGAAAAGTGTTTTTTATTTCTACTTGCAGGCGAAGCAAGGCGTCAAATGCTTATGGATAAAAAATGTATTTCTGCAACAATCGCTCCCTCTCCTAAGTAAAAACAATTAGAATAGTGCACAATAATAGTAAAAAATGGCTTTCTGTGACGCATAGGGGCGGCGGTTGCAAATGCCGTTGCCTTTACTGGATCTCAAATGGCTGCTTTTGCTCTTTCTGGTAATCCCATTGCAGATGAAACAAAACGCCACACTTTAGCTGCTGAGAAACTACAAAGCCTTAACTTGGAACCAAAAACGTACAGAAGCGAATGATAAAATTAAGGAAAAGCTACAAGCTGGAGGCGCTGCAAAAGCCAAAATTTACTATTACGTTTAAGCTTCGCATTTGTATAGACAAGTGATCAAATTGAATGTAAAACGGATAATAGCGATGAACTGCTAAGGTTGCCTCGCTCTACTGAGTTGTCAAATTTTTACAATCCATCAGAAAAACAACATACTAATGAATATTTGTTTATTGCGCGGAGGAGCTTTATTCGGCTACCCCACAGGTGTTTATTATTTTACTTCTAAAAAAAAAAAAAGAAAGAAAATAAACAGTTAGCCAAACAAAGAGAGAGGCTAATTTTATTTTTTATTTTACTTTTAACAAAGCATAAATGCATCTAGTCCGCAAATCCCTAAAGATGATGCTACATGAGCGTATTTGTGACTAAGAGCAATGTTTGCAGAGACAACCTAATTAAAAACAGGTTTAAGGAGAGGTGATACCACAACATGATCAGTGTTTACTCCTAAAGCAGCTCAATAAACATTGATAGCGTTATTTAATTCTATATGATTGTCTGGTTGTCCTACTGCGATAAGAGCATTATTAATAGCCTAAATGCGAGTACTTTACTGCAGCTAGCCATGCTTTATGAGCTGTGTTAAATTGCTGTTGAAGCAAATCTTTTTTATCAAATTCAAACTCTACTAAATTTGAAAATGTGATTTGTAAGTTTACTACTGCCACAGCCATTATTATTATTATTTTTTTTGCAGAAAGTTTACCAGCTTTGGTATACAAGTATTTGCAAAACTTTATTGGAACACAAAAACATGTGTGATAACGAAAAACTTGAAATGGGCCTATCTTTAGAAAAAGGAAACAACATAATATGAGTCGGACCTCAAAAAGATGCCTTTCGGTTTGCTATTAAAAAAGAGGAGATCTTAAAGGAGGTAAAATAATGAGATCAAACATGGCTCCACTCAATCACTGGGCCCACTCGCTTATTGGTGAAACCAAAGCCAACAAATGCGCTGTCGGCCAAAATCTTTTGGGTTTAATTACCTTCTGTTGCATAGGTGGCCGAATTGCAAACCAACGAATCTTATACCATTGCTTTAGCCGACAAAAAACTTCTTACTATACCCGCTTCTGAATAAAGTTAGTGAGAAAAAACTTTCGCAGCAGCAAAACGGTATCTTAAGCGTTCTTATAGTAGATCTGCTTATAGTGTTCAAGGGCTAAGTCTCGCAAAAAATTGTTCATACTCAACTTTTCAAGCCACATGGTTTCGCAAGCGTGGTTACAAGCTGTTGTAAGTTGATGCACCAAGCTTAATATAGTCTTAATTAAAGAATCAAAGTATCAACGCCCATTGAGACGCAGACCGCGCTAAAAAATTTGTGTGGGATTGAAACGATTACATTAAGCCAAAGTGAATTGCTACTACTTCAAGAGGTCAACAAAACAGTTGTGCCATTTTGAACCTTTAGACATAAAGACTAAACCAAGGTTCCCACTATGAAACCTGGGGCTAAAATTAGGGATTTTAAGGAAATTTAATGAGATATTTTCCTAATATTTAAGGAGATTCGGTCGCGAACGACAATTTTTTGAAGAAAAAAGTAAAAAGAATTACGGAGAAAAAAATTTTTAAAAACAGAATCTTTCTTTTTCAATGAATTTTAAATATAAATAAATGAACTATTATAAATGAATATATATAAAAGTATATATATATATATATACTTTTATATATATAGACCTAAGGCTATTCTTTTTTCAGCACGGAATCCAATTTCAACAGAAGACTTCTCTAAATTCTCAACTATAGATAACTGTCAAATTTAAATATTGACAATTTCAATATCTTCCATTACTTTTCTTTTCGCTTTCATTTTCACTGTTTTTTTCTACAGACAGGGCTTTTGAACATTGATCATCAAAATACTTCTTTCTTGCTTGTTTGCGGTAATCTGATTAATCTTTCGTTATTTCAACTTTATGAGCCTTGAACCCATGCAATTTGAGGTAATCTTGGATTGAACGTAAAGAGATAGTGTCTGGGGACATATTGTCATTGATCAGACTTTTGTTGCTGCTAAAACCAAGTTCAACTTGAACTTGTCCGTGCAATAAAATGAAAACAATTTTGAAAATGTGCTGTAGATTTGCATACATCTTTAAAATAGTGTATTCCCAGAAAAAGTAGTCCAAACAATCCTAATCTTTATCAAAAGTCAAAAATTCTTCTTTGTTATCAACGATCACACTTCAATAGAACCTGGAATATTCTTTCTTAGCGAAATCACCAACAGAAGTTCTAGTTTTCTTGAAAGTAACAAGCTTTATCAACAGTTAATCAAAAAAATAATCACACTTTTCTGTGATATTCAACCATAAATGATGGGAAATACACTCCAGACAGCGAGCAACCAATGAAGACAAAGGGCTTTTCTCAATAATATGAATACACATTAAGACAAAAAAATCACATATTTCCTTTTTGAACTTGTCAATTTGAACATCAGTAATCTTTCTCTTACACTTGAGTTGCTGGAGATAATACTTCAATGAAAAAGTAACATCAATCTTGCCGGTTGAAAGCCGATTTGCGCAATTAAATAAATCTATTTTTAACAAAGTTGTAGTGGTAGATTTGTCATTTAAAAGAAATATCTAATCGAATGAACTTCGAATGGAAGTTGCGTGGTAGTTCTTCAAGTGTCACCACCAGAAAAGGAGTCATTAGTTTATCAGTTTGAAAAGAAACTAGAAGAAAAAAAAATAGCAATATTGAAAATAACATTTTGATTTTTTCTCAAAATTTTAAAAACAATATGTAAAGAATATTTCTATACTTTTGTGATAAAACAAAATATTATACATAAAAAGCAATAAAATTGCATCTGAATCAAATAATACCTACCAAGGAATGTTTTTAGACTGCCTCTAATTTCTTTAAAAAAACTTCAACTTAAAGGAACAAAAACTTTTGTTGTAAACTAAAAAATTGATCAAGCACTTAAATGTTCAAAGTTAGTGTTCTGTCCTGATTTACCAAGTCAAGGTTGCTAACTCTTTGAGAAAGACTTTCAGTAGTCAATAACTAAGATTACTTTTGACCAAACCTCTATTGCTTTCTTGGCAACACTTTGATTTTCAGCCCGTTGATTGCAACAAAATTTGTACGGAAAATCTCAACTTGTTGTCTCAGCTATTCTTTCATAATCACTTGCTCTCGATAAACTTTAATGAAATATTTGGTACATTAAAGACATTAACTTTTTTATGTTCCAATCTGTAGCTTTAGTACCCGTTTAAAAAGATCCATTGATAGTATGTAAACCACAAGCAATATCAATGAGTGTACTTAATTGGTTGTTATGAAGTTCTTTGTTGAGCATTTCCAAAACAGTTTATTTACATTGGGCCATCCATAGAAACCTGAAGCATTTTTTCAGCATTTAAACCAGTCATGCAAGATTTAAACATATTAAGAAAATCTGGGATTGCAGCTTTTCCCATGAACTCTGAAGTATAATAACTTGTACAAACATTATTCCTCTCTTCACTCCAATAGCGCACATGTGTGTACATTTGACCTTTCTTTACAACTTTATTGTTAGACTCATCAAAAAGACATACAAAGTTATCCAGCAGGTTAAGATCTTTTATCAGAATTTTTTTAAATAAGGGGCAAGATATGCATAT
Organism: Hydra vulgaris; assembly: GCF_038396675.1. Classification (NCBI taxonomy): domain Eukaryota; kingdom Metazoa; phylum Cnidaria; class Hydrozoa; order Anthoathecata; family Hydridae; genus Hydra; species Hydra vulgaris. The sequence goes on along the minus strand of NC_088924.1, from coordinate 42,986,156 downwards.
ATGCATGATGTATATATATATATATATACATATATATATATATATATATATATATATATATAAATATGCACAATGGTGGCCAAAAGTATGGAAACTTTTAAAAATGCTTTTTATTTATTTATAAAAAATGCAACACTTACTACATATTATGCATATGTTTATTGAAGTCGTAATACAACTTTTTATTAAAATAAAACATTTTTTTTTATTAACATATACAAAAAAAAATTAAATTTTTAAATTAGGCCTGGTCATAAGTATGGAAACTTATGACTATGACCAAAAAATGTTAAAAATAACATAAAAAAACACAGAAAAATTTAATATCTAGTTGCATATCCTTTTGAGTCTATTACCATGGAACATCTTTGTGGCATAGATTTCACCAGGTTGACACAAGTGTCAGTTGGTAATTTTTCCCATTCTGCTTGTAAAATGTCAAAAAGTTTATCGTGATTTGAAATATTATGCTTCCAAATTCGGCGGTCTAACACATCCCAAAGATGTTCTATAGGGTTTAAGTAGGGACTTTGAGATGGCCATTCCATACAAGGTACCCTGTGAGTATTTAACCACTCTTTAATTAATTTTGACGAGTGCTTCGGGTCGTTATCTTGATGGAATAACAACCCCAGAGCCATTTTTTCTGAAGCATATGGTAACATTATATTAATTAATATGTCTTTCTACTTAAATCGGTCCATAATACCATGAATTTTTACTAATGGACCAGTGCCAGATGAAGAAAAACATCCCCACGCCATAACACTGCCACCTCCATGCTTGACTGTAGGTATTTGGTATTTGGGATCAAATCTTTTACCTTTGGGGCGCCTCACATATTTTCTTCCATCACTTCCAAACAACTTAAATTTACTTTCAACACTCCACAACACATTTGCCCATTTTTCTTCTGACCATTTTAAATGTTCCCTTGCAAACAATAATCTACCCATCTTGTTTTTCTTAGAAATTAACGATTTTTTGACAGCCACTCTTCCAAATAAGCCCGCATCATTTAACCTTCTACAAACTGTTCTGTCAGATAATAAAACTCCATGGTGTTCCAATATTTCTTCTTTTATATCCTTTGATGACTTTCTAGGATCTTTTGTAGAAGTATTTTTTATAACTTTATCCAATCTTTTTGCTGTTATTCTTGGTCTTCCAGGTTTCATTTTCATTTCCACAGTTCCCCTTTCTTTGAATTTTTTAATAATTTTTGAAACTGTAGCTTTTGGAACTTGAAAGTGTCGAGAAATATCAATTGGTTTATTACCGTTTTTAAAACACTCAATTATTTTATTTTTAATATCTCTAATATAATATTTTCACGGTGCCATACTGATTAATATAAAAGTAAACTATGATGAACTTACAAAGATGTCAATTCTAACACGTTTTAATTCTAAATGATAAGATTTGTTTATGTTTAATGACAAGTTTAAACAAGTTTCCATACTTTTGTCCAATTGAAATTAAGAAATATTAGTATGTAGTAAAATGTCTTAGAAAAGACAAGTTCAAACTTGTAGTATATATTAAGTAGACTATTGCAAATATACTCTGGTTAAATAATTTTGGTTTTATTTAATACAAATTAAAAAAAATGTAATTTTAAAAAAGTTTCCATACTTTTGGCCAACACTGAATATATATATATATATATATATATATATATACATATAAATTATGTTTTCGTACTCTACAAACAGAGTGCTCAATGCTCTTAAAGAATTGGGCAATAAATTTTGTAGAAACACTTATCTAATTTTTTCTTTCTTTTGAAATGAAAAATTGTGTAGAAACACATTGTTTCATCATCAGTATGTTTATCAGGAAGAATTCTTTATGATGAACCCTGATGAACCTGCTGATGGTGAAACACTATTTAGAAGTAAGAAAAAATTAGATAAGTGTTTTTACTAATATATGTATATATATATATATATATATATATATATATATATATATATATATATATATATATATATATATATATATATCGTTAAAATTCATGTCTTGTTATACGATATGTTTATAACTAAAATGATTTTAGTAAACAAGGCAGCTTATAACTATTTTTTAAAAATATTTTAGTTATACTAATATTTATTTACGATATTTCGTTGACCTATTGTGGTCAGCGTCATCAACTAATTCAAAACACGTTACAAAACAACATAAAAGCAACCGTTTAAAAAAGAAGACATTAAAAAGCATAAAATATTAAAACCAATCAAACAATATAATAGTGACGTCAGTTAAATTTTTGTCAAAATTGGTCCCCAAATTTTTGTTTTCACCTTATCCCCGTCATCTCTATTTATTCACAGTTTGCCCAATACCTACTCGTGTTGAATTCTTGCTTTATTTATCTCCAGGAATTCTCTAATTTTTCTTATCCTGTATTCCGGATTGACTCGCAAGGTTTCAGGATTCAGCCAATCAAAAGTACCACGGCATTTTCTAGAATATTCCGTGGCTGCTGAACTCGACCATTTTTGATTTTTACAGGGTCTTTGGTGTTCCACACTTCTAGAAATGATTTTCATTTTGATCTCACCAATATATATATACTTCCACATAAGCATTTAAGTTCGTAAACACCCGGATTCGAGTTCGGTGGTAGTTTTGTTTTGTCGTTGCATTGTATGTTATTTAAATTGAGAGGTGAAGTAAATATAACTCTGATGTTTTATTTTTTAAACTCTCTTCGGAATTTAAGCCAATAATAGGTATCCAAGGTAGTTTAACAAACTGCTTATTTAATTGTTTAGATATAGTATTTTTTGAAACGCGGTCTTAATAGTTTTGGTTATTTTAATAAGATTACTTTTGTTATAGCCGTTTTCTAAAATTTTATCTATGAGGAAATCAATTTCTTGTGAGAGGTGCTTTTGGAAGCAGATTTGTTTTGCTCAACAAAGAAACCCTTTAAAGACGCCAGTAATTACACCTGGGTTGATGTTAGAGTTTGGTTTTATTTGAACATTGGTTATCGCATCCTTACGGTGTATTTGAAATTCTTAAAATCCGTTCATTGTGTTTGTGTTAGATATATCTGAAAAGTTTTCAAGGACTTGAAAACCGAAGAAAACAACTTACCTTTTTAAATATATCTATTACAAATACAATGAACGGGTTTTATGAATTTCAAATTTCGACACGTATTTTTTTCCATCTCATAGTAACATAATTACCCTATTTCAAAGTATGAATATAGAATTAATTAAAATTTCAGAATGGTTTAAATTAAATAAGCTTTCTCTTAACATTGAAAAAACAAAATGGTCTCTTTTTTATCCATACTACAAAAAACATCTTCTACCAAGTGAATTGCCTGCTCTTTTTATAGATGACATTCAAATTCAAAAAGAGTGACGGCTACAAATTTTTAAGGGGTTTTTATTGATGAAAATCTAACATGGAAAAAACACATTGAAAACTTATCCTCTAAAATTTCCAAAAGTATAGGAATACTATTTAAAATAAGAAGCATGCTAAATAAACATACTTTAATTCAGCTTTACCACTCTTTTATTCATTGCCATCTAAACTATGCTAATGCGGCTTAGGGTAGTGTAAGTAAAACTAAATTAGAACCACTTTATCGCCAACAGAAACATGTTGCACGACTTATTAATTTTAAACATCGATTTTATCATGCTAAGCCTCTTTTAAACGAAATGAATATTCTTAATATATATCAACTTAATATTTTTAATGTATTGTGTTTTATGTTTAACTGTAAGTCTCGCACATCTCCAATTTCTTTTCACAATTTATATTCTTTAAAAGTTAAAAATAAATACAATTTGCGTAATGAAAATTTTATTCTTCAACCAGTTTTCAAAACTAATTTTGGTAAATTTTGTATTTCATTTAGAGGAGCATTTTTATGGAACAAAATAGTGTTAAAACTTTTTGATTTCTCTCATGAATGGAACTTTTTCTTATTTAAAAGAAAATTGAAAGAAATTCTTTTCTCAGTTAAAAACAATCTGATATATTTTTAAGTTTGTTTTGTTTTTTATTAATACTCTTAGGAAATATTTTATCGTAATTTATATATACGAAATCTTTTATCTTAACTTAAATTATTAAAGGATTATTTATTATTTAAAATCTGTTTAGGCGGTTCTTGATGACAAGATCTTATGATCTTCTGCGAGTATCCGCGTTCTTGTTGTAACGTTAACAAAATTGTAATTCTGACTATACGTATTTTATTCATTCTTATATTGTAAAACTTATTTTGAATAAATAAAAAGAACAAAAAAAATAAAATAAAAATACACCGTAAGGATGCGATAACCAATGTTCAAATAAAACCAAACTCTAACATTAACCCAAACATAATTACTGGGTTTCTTTGTAGAGCAAAACAAATCTGCTCCCAAAAACACCTCTCACAAGAAATTAGTTTCCTCATAGATACATTTTTAGAAAGCGGCTATAACAAAAGTATTCTAATCTTATTAAAATTTAAGTAAAATATCTTATTAAAATTTTTTTTATCAAAAACATAATCTTTTTTTTGGCATAAACTTAAATTCAAAAAAAAAGAGCCTAATATCTCCAAATTCTGTTTTTTAAATATATTTTGCTTTGCATATTTTATGGACAATCCCTTACTGTTATATATTTAATGTCTGTTTTCTGGCCTTTTATAGTTATATGTATATAGAAAACACGTGTGTTTATATTTACTGTAATGTGATTCTACAAATGTCTTAAGCTATTTGCTAATGCTTTGCGAAATTGTTATTATTGTTGTAATGTTTTGTGTTGACAGACAGCTTGGCTTACCTTCCCGTTGGTGTCTATCATTAAAAATGATTACAGGTAGTTTCAGTAACTGCTTTTAATCATTCACTAAAAGCCAAGACAACATTTGATTTAATTACAGTACAATTTTTATACCTCATTGTAATTTTTTTTTATCATTAGTGTTATTAATTATTTTGCTTTTTGAATGAGATTAATTAAATGAGTTGGCTTTTCGTTAAAAGATATTGGTTTTAAAATTGAACATCAGTGTCAAAACGTTCTGGGTTAAGTAGTTTTTAAAAATCCGGTTTCTATTTTCTTCTTTAATAATTTAGGTTAAATATCCGGAAAATATATTCCGGATATTTTGCCTAAACAATTTTCCACAATTTTAAGAAAAGACTTGGATATCTGAGCACATAATTCAAGTCATATTTTAACAATACAATTTTGTTGTGATTTGCGCATATAATGTTCGAATATTGCGCAATAAATGGCTAACTGTAACTTTAATGAAGCTTGCAGTTTTGTTTAACTAAGAAGCCAAGAAAAACGAAAGTTAGTACAACTAAAAAAGTATTAACAAATTTATATTTCATTAGAGAAAACATATAAAAATTAAATTGTTGTTAATTATTTATTTACTAACCCGTATTATGGGTTGCCTACTGCTAGTTGTAATGAGTTCGTAAAACGAAGACCTCTTGATAAAGGCTTTATTTAACAACAATATACTTATCTAAAGATACAAGAATTGAAATATACATTACACAAATAGAAAAAGAAATAACAATATTTTTTCTTTAATTTTTTCTTTTAGTGTCCCTGGAAGACCTTACGGTCTTGTCAGAGAGCACAGTAGAAGAACATTTATATATGAACTTTATGTCTCCTCACTGATTGATGGCGCTAAATATGCCCAGAGCTAGCTTCGAACCCTTGGAACTCTTTATAAAGCAAGCACTCTAACCATTGCACCATGGCCGCACTTTTTTTGTTAATATTGGTATATCAATATTGGTCAATATGAGCATATTACTACAGTCCCAAAGATTACAAACACTAGAAATCACAATACTCATGTAACTTAAATCCTTAAAGAGGTTTAAACAACATGAGTTTTTTTGAACTAAAGGAGTTCAATCCTAAATTTTAAACCATGAATACATTAACGAGTCTTTTGATTTAATTTGAACATTGGTGGTTTAAACTGCAAGAGCTCAACTGTACTTATGCCAGTTAGTTAGAACATTGAATGCAATAAATATCTAATAAATTAACAAAAAATGTAATTAAAAAAAAACTATGAACTTATCTTAGTTTTAGTTACATAATATTATTTAATAAAATGATAATGAACATAATGTAGCAGTAACAGCTTTATTATAATTGACATGATCATTTTAAATTTTGATCGCATACTTTTTATAGTTTGGTTAGGTTATGGGTTATATGAGCACTTTGGTAATATGAGCTTACTTAGTGATTTCTTAGATGTAATCAGTGAATTTAAGTTGCTTTGTATTTTTTGAATCGACCTTATGTGGCGATAACAGAAATCAATGCAATTAGCGTTAATTTATATGCTGTAAATAGCGGTTATCATCTAATTAAAAGGCTATTAAATTTTTTGCGTTGTTAAGATAATATCATTACGCATATACAAATCTGATCGAAAAATTTTGGTGCTGAAATAATGAAATTAATTTTTTTATAAAGAAAAAGATGTTAGCTCTATATTCAATCCATTTTTACTTTAAAAAGTAATACATAGAAACATTTAGTTTTGACTTTATTTAAAAATGCTATTTTTGTGTAATATGAGCATGCTCAAACTACCCAGTGTTTTTCAATGAAATTACCTAGTTTAAATTTCTAAAACAGAAGTGGTTTTAATTGCTTATTGAATAAAAACAAATTATAGTTATAAATTTTACTCTTTTAACAATGTTAAATATTTTTTTCAATTTAAGTTCAAAAAATTTGATTTTTTATAATTAAAAAATATAATAAAATTGATATAATAAAATTGATAAAATAAAATTGATATACTAAAATTGATATAATAAAATTGATATAATAAAATTGATATAATAAAATTGATATAATAAAATTGATATAATAAAATTGATATAATAAAATTGATATAATAAAATTGATATAATAAAATTGATATACTAAAATTGATATAATAAAATTGATATAATAAAATTGATATGATAAATTAAAAAAACAACAGACAAACATTTTTTTTTTTTGGAAAACCGAGCAGTATTGTTTTAACAAAAAGTGGCTTAAAGTTTTATCTTCTAATGATAAGTTTTGTTAATAACGAATTAATTCTAATTGTCAGGTTAATAATTTTTTACTTAGTAAACATTATTTTTTTGAGGTAATTAAAAGTTCTCATATTAACTAGTGGTCTGGGTAATATAAGCAGTTTTGCTCCTTTTTTAAAACCTCTGCGTTTTTGAGAAAAAAACTTTGGGTGCCCAAATATCTAAGCGGATCATGAGTAGGGATCCCTAAAAATTGTTTATTCGCAAAATTTTTGGATCCACCATAATTATTTTTCAAAGTATTCAAATTTTTGCTTTAGAGGTTGATATTACCATAATCTGCCCCACATTTTATGTTTGGCATGAATTAACAAAATCTTATGTTTAAAAACAATAAAATGTAATTAAAGTAGCTTATTTAAAGTTTTTTTTTATAAGTAAAAAAAGAAAAAATTATAGATAATATAAAAAATTATCTAATGAGCATATCGTGTATAGAAAGCAAGTCTTCAACGAATAATGAGCAATTCTGAGAGCTTCAGCCATACATGTTGAATATAAAAGTAGCCATTTATTAATTAGATGGTAGATATGCAAAAAGTTTTTTGAGCATATGCTTAAAGATCAATATTTAAATGTGGATAAAATTAAAAACGGTTTTGAAATTAAACGAGGCAAATAAAAAACATTTTTAACTTGATAACTTATTGATAATTAATTTTTCATCTTGAACAAAAATTCTTAAATGCTTAATAAAATGAACATGCCACAAGGACTGGACAATTAAGAAAGCCAATTGCAAATTAAGTTTTGCAGTCCATTATGAATAGCTTAGTTACAAAGTTCTTATGCTATATTAATTTTATATTAGTATCCAAAATAACAACTTTGTTGACCTGAAACATGCTTGGTATTGACCATATATTTTTTTTGAATAAAAGAATTGCAGCCTGCTATGCTTTTAATTACATGTTGTTATACACCTGGATTGCCATTTGCCAGCTTTTACGTTGGAGAATACAGTGTCAAAGCTATAAGAATTAAGATTTTACCAGTGTTCTGGTTCGTAAAAGCTAGACGTCTAGCAACTTTATCATACACTTACTAGTTATTTGGTATGGGTCTTTTATCCTTTACCACAAACATATGGTAAGACTTTATATTAATTTTTATTTTATTTTTTATATAGTAAATATTATTAAGTGACCGGGCCCCAACCTCAGCTGTAAATGACACTTTTTGCAAACCAGGCCCTGGTCCCAGAAATTTTAATAAGATTTAGCAGGGGTTGATAGCCGGGGCTACAAAGAGTTTATAATACTGAATTATCATTTCATACTTATATTGACTACTTATTATATACTGACACATATTTATATGATTTTAAACTCCAAGTTAATTTTCAACAAGATTGCTAGCTGCCACAATTAAGTTTTGAGTTAATTTTAATTAGAGGATACATTAAAATACTAGAAAAGGGTTAACTGAAGACTTTAAAAGTTGTAGGATATGTTAAAAAAGAAAACATACAGATAGGTACGAGTTATAAGGATATTTTAATGTGCAAGAAAAAAAGCTGGAATAATATAAGTATTTATAGCATGAAGGGACAAATACAGTAAAAGGATGCAACTTGTTGAATAAGGAGCTAAGTAGGAATGAGTTTTGGTTTATCGCAATAAAGGTGGCAGCTTATTTGAGCATTGACAATGATAGCATTTGCAGAAAAAAGAAAGAAATGCAACCTTACAACAATTGAAGAGCAGCTCAAGCTTGACAGATAAAGCAGGTCTAACTACATTTAAAATGTGCTTTTAGAGTTTGTCTGAGAGTAAGAGGGTTGTTATTCGTTAAAATAAGAATGAAAACAATATTGCAATATTTTTTGACAGTACATAAATGAGTTTTGTTGCCTCAAAGAAATTCAGGATTTTAAATTCAGAATTGAAATCCGCAAGTTAATGCAAGCCTTAGGCTGTTACAGAAGAGAAATCAAATTAAAAACCGGCTGCTTGTTCTAAGCAATCAAAATTTGTAGATTTGTTGTTAAGACAAGCATAGAAGTAAAGTTGAGTCGTTAGCAAATAGAGGCACTTTAAATGTAAAATTTTCATGAAGATTGTTATTGTAGATATAACTAAAGTGGTGCCCTTAATGTTACTTGAAATAAGAGGAGTGTAGACATTCAAGAATAACTTTAATATTGCAGTTAGAAAGAAATAATTTAATGATCTCAAAAACTACATATAAAAATCTAATAACAGAGTGAAGACTAATTGTAGGATAGTTGGATAGATCAAAGTGTTTTCTAGAGTTTTGAAAAATTGAAACCATTTGGCACTTTTTAAATGTTTAGCAAAAGTTAATTAGAATTATAGGGAACACTTTTTTAAGACTATGATCGAAGTTTAGTTTAGAGCACAAACTCTAAAAGTGTTTAATGGAGATATAACTTTAGCATTAGAAGCCATAGTGGTTTTGATGTCTAACAACTGATTAAATTGTTTACTGGCAAGGAGAATGTGGACATTAGATTAAAGAGTTAAGTTAGTGTTAGATTTCTTGGCAAAAAATTCTGCCTTATTCTTGGGACAGGTAAAAAGATCAATCCCATGATATAGAGATTAAATGCTAGACTTCCTTTAGGTAATGACATTTATGAAGACATACCAAAAGTATCTAGTACCTTATATCTGAGATAAGAGTTAAGATTTAGTAAAATGAGAATAATGGAGCCTAACATCAGACAGGACCTTTTTAAATAGCCTTCTTGGAACAATAGTAGGAAATTTGTTTATAAGAGAGATGTTCTTGTAAAAAGATAGAAAATGCGGAGTAGAATAAGGCTTGAACTAATATTGAAAAAAAGAAATATAAGCTACCGAGCTTTTATTGCAGATGGTCAAAGACGCTATCAAGATTTATGAATAAATATTATGGGTATAAACATATATGTTTGCTATTTATTTTGACGCTAGAAACAATAACCTTTCATATTTTATAAATTTTAGTATTTATATGGTGTAGCATTTGCCGAAAGAGAAGATGATCAAATGGATGTGAGGTGTGACTCTAACAAGACAAGAAAAGGAGACATAGTCTTAGACAGATTAGAAAAATATATCTTAAAGGGCAATGTTTGTTAAAGAAGATTAAAGTGATTTAGGTATCAGCATGTAGAGCGGTAGCAGCTTCAGGAGAAAATGGTAGTGGTAGAAGTAAGAACACTTGAAGAGAATGCCTTATATATTGTATGAATGAGGTTTAGTTAAGACAAGAAAACGCTCTAAATTATTTATATTAGAGAAACAGCATAAAAGACGAAGGCTATGACAATGATGATGATGATTAAGATGATGGTAATGATGATAATAATGAAGATGATGATAATGATGATCATTGTGTTTATATATGCATATATATATATACAAATTAAAACATGAATTTTGAATTAAAAATATATACATTTGGAAGTATAATTGTTCATTCAGTCCTGGTCACAAACCAGGCCCTTGCCCCGGCCTCGGCTATATTTATCAATAAGTATATATATATGTATATATATATATATATATATATATATATATATATATATATATATATATATATATATATATATATTTATATATATATATATATATATATATATTATATATATATATATATATAATAATAATAATAATAATAATAATAATAATTAGAGATTAAAGTGCCATTACTTACAACAATCACAATAGTGATGAAGTAATTCAGAAGCACTAAAACAAGTTGGCTATGAGTTTGAAAAAGCGTTTATAAAAAGTTCATATTTTAGTCTTTTTTTAAATGTTTCTAAAGAGGTTGAGTTTCGCGTGTTCATAGATAATCCATTCCAAATTCGAGGTGCAGTCATACAAAAAAAATTTGAGCCGAGAGAAGTTTTTTGTTGACAACGTGTAAGTTGACAACTGTCTAATGATCTAGTTTTTTGTTTTGAAGTTTAGACTTCTAGGAGTTTAAATAAATATGCAGGAGACTTAGATAATAAAATTTTATATGTGATAGCTGATATCTTATAGATTATACTTTGATTTATTGGTAACCAATGAAGAGATTTCAGCAATA
>NC_088924.1:42967500-42972500 GCF_038396675.1 Hydra vulgaris | reverse complement strand
AGTATTTACCTCACTGAAAATTTCTAAATCTTTTTCTTCTAAAGATCCTATTCCTCTAGAGTTCAAATTGTTTGTGTTGAATCAATCCTATGTGCAGTATGTAAATACTGTTATATAGACGAAACTACTGACAATCTCAAGACCCGTATAGCTGAACATTACAAGAGGGAAAAAAAGTCTTTCATCCATAAACATCTCCATGCCTACGGAAATTGTTTCATGCAAACAAGTGATATGTTTTTTCTGTTTTAGATTTGGTATTTATCAAACTTAAAGAAAGTATGTTCATAGAATGGTTAAAACCTGGGATGAACAGTGTCATCGAGAGGGGAGTCGCGAAAGACAGTTTGTCTCGGGCAGCAAATATTAAAGATGCGTCAAATGAAAAGAAGGTAACTGAAAAAAAAAGTAGGTTTTTGTTAGTCGACATTTGCTAACTGCCAACTATAGATCCAATTTTTCCGACTATTAAAGTTAGTAGGGGGGTGGAGAGGAGGCTAGATTACACCCCTTTGGGACGGCCTTGATTATACATAACATATTACTAGGCAAACAAAACATATGTTTATTTGCTTAGTAGTGGAGAGCGGGTAGGATTTGTACAGTTTTTACATTAACTCGTATAAAAGCAAAAACAATTGCTAGTTTAATTTTTTATTTCTCATCTGCGGCATTGGAAGAGCACGACGCGTTTTTAAAAAAAATATTTACAATATGGAAGTTACAATGATAAATATTAAAAAAGTAATAACCACCAAACTGTAAGAACAAAAAAATGGTATTCTTAGTGAAACTATCAACCTTTTGAAAATACAGGAAAAGATATTTAGCGGTATCATAAGTGCAAATCGAAAAAGAATTACAGGTCGGCTTGACAAACGAGTTCAATAAAAGCAAATTGAAGGTTATTGTAATTGAAAAAGACATCAACAATATAAAGGAAATTATCAACTTTCAAAAAAAAAATTTATTAAAAAAATATCGGAAACTAACAGTTTCCGATATTACTAATTATACTAACTAGTCTGATAGCAAGGGAAATTAACAATTTGAAAAAAATATATATATATTGACCTTGAAAATTGATGACGCCGTAATAATCTAAGGATTGATGGCTTAACTGAGCTCCCCATGGAATTTCGGAATGACTGTGCTAAGAAAGTTAAAGATCTGTTTAAAAACAAACTGGGAATCTCTGAAAACGTGATAATTGAAAGAGCTTACCGCATTTGGAATATAAATGAAGATAAATCTCCAAGAACTATAACTATTAAACTACAAGGCTTTCAAAATAAAAATAAAATCTTAACGCTATCAAAAAAACTCAAAGGAACCGGAATATTCATTAATGAAGACTACGCAAACGAAACGATGGAAATAAGAAAAAAGCTATAGGAAAATAATAAAAGATTTTGAAAGGAAGGTACATTTGCTATTATCAAATATGATAAAATATTCGTTAAAGATTTTCGTAAATAAGTTTAATTTTAACAAAGTACTTGATCAAGATATGTGAAATAGTTCTGTACATTTTTTATTATGCTAGCACGTTTTTATTTATCGCACTTTACACAATGACTAAGGAAAACAAAAACAAAACAAAAGAGATTGAAATGCTTCGTTGCAACGTTTTCGAAACTGCTAATAATAATTTATTAAATGATTTTTACGACTCTGAAGCACAAATTTTTCACAGAAATATTTTTGATTCGAAATACTTTGAAACAGAAACTTTTCAAATTGAACTTGAAACTTAAAAAAATAATGTAACTGCAATACAAATAAATATAAGAAGTATAAATAAAAAAATTATGATAAACTAAAACACTTTCTAATAGATTGCAATTACTCATTTAGTAGGATTTGCACAACCGAAACGTGGTGTTATGATGAATTATTTTAAACGAATTCAAATTTTCAAATTCCAAATTATAAACTAATATTATAATATCTTTTGGCAAAAATAAAAAAGTGAGGAGGGATTGCAACCTAAATCCGAAATAATCAACTGTTTAAAGTAAGACCAGACATCTCCATCTCTGACACTGATAGCAAAGTCTTTACTATTGTGATAACGGGTAATAAATCAAAAAGTATTAAAATTTCCACTTGCTACAGACCTCCAGAAGGCGATATAATTAAATTTTCCAGTTTTTTTAATTAAATCCTTCTCAAAATAAATGACTAAAGGAAAAATATTTTCTTTATAGGGGATTTAAATATTACCAGACTAAACTACAAAGAAAATGTGGTTACTAAACTCTTTTTTGATAATCTGTTTCATTTGTGTATACTTCCAATCATCAACAAACCTACTCGGGTAACCCCAACCTCCGTCTCTGCAACAGACAATATATTAACAAATACATTTCCAGAAACTTCTTTAAATCAAATCAAATCAAAAATATTTCGAAATAGTTATAACATTTCAAGGAAATTGACAATAGTGCAAGTACTAATATAAAGTAAATACCTGATTATACAACATAACCTTATAGTCAATGATGAAACTAGTAATAACAAATGATAACAATAATACTAAGTATAATAATAATGATAAAATAACAACAATAATAATAACAACAATAATAATAACAATAACAATAACAATAATATTAATAATAACAATAAGGTAACGCGTTAAAAAGTCCCCAGCGTCCCAGAGTAATATCTTATTTAAGTTTTGCAATTTGCTCTTCTACGTAAAATGCAGGAGGCTGGTCTTACATTGTATAAGGCTTACCTGCAGCCATATATATCATCAGTGGGAATACAAAATACTTGGGAACTTTCTTTTACATTTTTATTTTAATGGTCAACTTTTTCTATAGAATCAACTTTCACAGGGTAAAAATTTAATCTGCAGTATTCACAGACATTTCTGCATCATCAAAATCTTTAAAACTTTTTGTTAAAATAACGGGTGATGCGGAAGTTATCGGACAAATTCTAATTTCATTATTTGAGCATAATAGGTAGTTTTTGTGGTTTTATGCGTAAGCATAAACGTTATATAAAATATAAACTTTATTATTTGAAACACAATTATTTAAAACGAGGTTAAATGCAGCTGAACAAGAATCTTTTAGATAGCGACTAAAAATGTTTTTTGTAAATAAATGTAATAAAAAAAAAAAAATCGTAAATTATTTTGAAAAGGAAGGATTTGCTCAAAGTACAATATATAATAACCTAAAAAGACTTGAAACTGTTCAATCGTTTTCTGATAGAAAGCACCCTGGTCGTCCGACATCCTGAACTAGAAAAAGGAAAGCCGAATTAACGAGACTTGTCAACAATCGAAAAGGGGTCAGTCAGAGAAAAATAGGTATTAAATTCGGTGTAAATCAATCGACAATTGGCCATCAGTTAAAAAAAATGAATATTAAATATAGAAAACGTGAAAAGACTTCAAAATACACTCTAGAACAACAAATAAAGGCAAAGAAAAGAAGCAGGAAACTAGTTAACCAACTCCATAACACAAAATTGGTTCTAGTCATCGATGACAAAAAATACTTTTGTTTTGCAGGGGACAAAATGCCTGGAAATTCTGGATACTACACAAACAACAAAAAGACATGCCCAGAAAGTGTTCGTTTTATAGGAAAAGAGAAATTTCCAAAAAAATTATTAATGTGGATAGCCATATCTGACTGTGGTTTGTCCAAGCCATTGTTTCGCACTTCCAAGGCTGTAGCGATCAAATCATCAATCTATATTAATGAATGTTTAGAAAAACGACTTCTTTCATTTATTCACAAGTATCATGGAGACTTTAACTAATTATTTTGGCCAGATTTAGCAAGTTCTCATTATTCTAAAGATTCTATAAATTGGATGGACCAATATGTCTATTTCGTTGGTAAAGAATCCAATCCCCCAAATGTGCCTCAAGCACGATCAATTGAAAAATTTTTCTGGACATTTGGCACAGAATGTTTACGAGGGAGATCGGCAAGCTTCAACAGAGCAAGTTTTGATTGATCGCATTAAACTAAAACTACAAAAAAATTGATTTAATTGATTTGCTCTGACGCCTTTCATAGCGATTTACAGTCGCATATGAAAGGCGTCAGAGCAAAATTGAGATCAATTGCAGATGGTGGTGTTTTTCATATAAAAATAATTAATTTTTATTAAAAGATAAATGCTTTATTTAAAAAAATATAACAATAGTTTGTTTTTTTGTTTATAAATAAGTTATTGATGTTTTTATTTTGTCCGATAACTTCCGCATCACCCATTATCTTCCATTGCCGTATATTGCGAACTATAAAATCAAATATGAATTTATCGTAAATATTCTAAAATTTGATTTTCACAGTTTTTATCAAAAAATGCATCCTTAATTACAGTAAATTTTTACTGTACTTAAGGATTTATAATTTACGCAGCATTAACCATTATCGACGAGATCTTGAAGATCATCCATCCAAACTTACGCATTGCGAAAAGTTCTTCAATCTGTTGGCGAAGCAACCAGTAGGATCAATTTAATCGCCCAAGCCTGGTTGGCCTGTTTGTTATTTTATGTTGAGGACACAGAATCTCAGGCAAAATCAGGTCCACCATTGCTTCAAAATGCTAGAATTGGCACGACTACTCCGCTGCGAGAATCTTTTTTGTTTTGTTTTAAAATATTGCTTAGGGCCACAGCGGCTTTTGTTGATCAGTTTTTGCTAATTCGCTTAGGCTGCGCGCGTAAACACGACGGCTATTCTTTATCACGCGGCTTCGAAAATTGTTTAGTTATTTGCACAGAAGCTTGGTCTCGGATGAAAGCTAATTCAGATTTGTAAGAAACATCATCGCTGCAACAGCTATGGAGTTAATCATAGTGTTTCAAGGGTTTTCTTAAACTTATATAATACTTGCCATTTTATGTTGATTTAATTTTCTAAACTTAGTTAAAGTGGGCACTTGCATACTTCTAACAGTGGCATATTATTTGACAGCTTCCTTTAATGAAAAGATGATCATTGGCTTTTCTGTCGAAG
>NC_088924.1:42947500-42955000 GCF_038396675.1 Hydra vulgaris | reverse complement strand
TTTATGCTGGAAGCCAGTTTGTAATGCCAGTTGATAGTGCAATGATATTGATCAGACAAACCGAGAGGAGGACCGATTTTGATTTCTCTAGCACGATATGAAGAGTCACATATGATGAGATCAAGAGTCTTTGTCATAGGGCAATTAGCAGGTTTGAAAGTAGGGACAGTGACGATTTGGTGAAGATGACAATCTTGAAAAAGAGAGATAAATGAAGAACTGAGACCAATTTTACTAGAGGAAAAGACTGAGTTGGAAGTCCAAGTAATCTCTGGGAAATTGAAGTCACCAGCAATGATGATACCGTTGTATTTTTTAGTCGATATTAAAGTTTTGGCATGGAAAATAGCACTTGAAATCTCTGAGAAGGCTTCGATACCGGAGGATGGAGGTCTATAAATGCAGCCTAGGAGCAGAGTTTCATTCAAAAGGTTTAGTTCAACCCATAACTGTTCTGAATAGTAGGGAATAAAATCTTTGTGTAGTAGGGATTCCTCTATTTTGTTTGAGATGATTTTACTATTTATGTATATAGCTACACCTCCTCCGATTTGGTTGCGACGGTCTGAACGATACAGGTTGTAGTTCTGAAGAGAGGGAGTTGATTGGTCATTGAACCATGTCTCGGTGATAAAAATAATGTCAAAAGAATTGTTTTCTGCAAATAAGGACAGTTCGATGAGTTTTATTGGACTGAGGGAGGTTGCATTGGTGTAGAAGCACGAAAGATGAGATGATTTGATGGAAGAGCTGGCCTTGTTAAAGAATGTTGAACTAGTGAGATGTTGAGAGCGACTGAATGGCTTCAGCAGCTGATTTCCATTTGAGAAATGGATTCTTCTCTCTTCCATTGATGTTGACTGTTTTGGATGTGTCAATGCATTTAATTTTTTCGCTGCGGATAACAAATCGAAAGGGTTTGTCAAGTAAATCTTTTGCCAATAGTTCTGCATTTTCTATAGCACGCTTTTTGTTCAAGTTGTTGAATGTTTCTTGTTCGAGAGGTGTACGGTCTGGGCGAATGTAGACAGATTTTAATTTATCTATTGAGGCAAGTCGCTTTGCATTAGATAAGAGATCATTGCGGTGCTCATTCGAGTCAAACTCAATGATGATCAATTCATTTGGTTCAGGTGCTATTGTAGTTAAACTGGTGGTGTTGATCTTTTTTGTGAAATGCCCAACAACTTTAAAAGCAACATTATAGTTAAGTTTTTTAAGCATACTTTGAACTGAAATTAGCATCTGATTATTGTCAAAGGATTTTGGAAGACCGACAACTATAGCTCTTTTTGATTTTGTTTCTACAATTTTAGCATTTTCGTTGACTGCTGTGATATTTGCATTATTGGCTTCTGAACCGTGCTTGACTGCGCTTGCCCAGTTAAGAGTTGAGGTCAAGCTCGGAAATGCTGACTTTGGCAGTTGAAAAAGATTTGCTTTTAGAGTAATATTTTCAGTTTCAAGAACAGATTCGCGGGTGAGAAGCATGCTGACTGTGGCTATTAGTTTTGATATCGTAGCATCAAGCTTTTGAGGAGCAGCTGAATGGTTACCTTGACCAAGGCCTGGCCAGTTGGCTGCTAGAGCTGCAAGTTGGTCAGTTGAATAAGGTGTATTCATTATCATCAATGATTTACAAATTGCTCAATCTGATATTTTATATTTGGTAAGAGGGCTACCACTCTGAAAAACAGTGGATTACCTCGTGGTCGAGAACTGGTAAACAAAGTTTTCGTAAAATATGATGACTTTATATTAAAATAATGAAATTAGGTTAATAACTTTTGGGTATAAATAAGATGATTGGTGTGATTTCTAGTGTTTATATTGTTATTTGTTTTGCTGTTTGTGTTTTGTCATAAAATACCCAATAATAATAATAATAATAATAATAATAATAATAATAATAATAATAATAATAATATATTTAAATGAGAAACATATTTTGCTACGTTTTTTAATAGAAAGATTAACTTTTTTCTTTTAATTTTGCTCAAAATTAAAAAAAACAATTAGATCTAAAATTTAATGCTATGAGCTTTGTTATCTCTCCTTAATTTTTCTTTTTAAATGATCTGTAATTGATTTTTAATTGATTAATAAAGTGCCTAATATTTTATCTTAATTTTGCTAAAAAACTAAAAGAATTCACATTATCCTCCTTACTCAAAACCTAATTATTAACAAAATAACATAAGTAGTAAACAACATAAATAAATGCATTATTAAAATAATGAAAACAAAATACTTTTTATAGTCCAAGACAACTTTTTACGAATAAAAAACTTTACTTTAAAGATGTTAATAACGTAAATAAATAATTTTTTTTTTATTCTCTTAAATTTATAAAATATATTTTAATTAAAAACGTTTTTTTAAAGCACTTAATACAAATGCACTTATACATACTATAGAATTATAGTTTGAAAATATGTATATTTTTGTTCCAAATATGGATTGCCTACCTAAGCCAAAACCCTAAGTGAATGCAGCAGCATTACTTGCATATTTTACCTGTTTAAGTCTGCTGATGTATGTAAACTCCTAATATCTTCTACCTATATAAGTCAAAACTGTTAATCCATCAATAAACCAGTCAATAGAACAAAAATGAAAACACAATCAAATAATTCAAACAAGTTAAATATACAAATAACTCAAACAATAAAAATATAAATATAAAAAAATTCTGAATTAAAAAAACAAACAACGTCATAGTCTATTAGGTGGCATTTTTGATTTTTTTTTAAAAGCAATAAAATTAAATTTAGTTTAGTCAAGTTAATTAAATTTAGTTTTCCTCAATCATTTTATTAATTTTTGCATGTTTTTTATAACTGGTATACGCTAGTGTCAAATAAAGTGTCACTTTATTTGGCATTTGCGTGTGTGTTGACAAAAAAAATCACACTTGATGAAGCACTTAATTTTATTTCAACCGCCTTAAAGAATTGTAAACCTGTTGATATTATCTTTTTGGATTTTGCCTAGGCGTTTGACTCAGTGCCACTTAAAAAATTGTTGCTTTAACTTACAGCTTATGGAATATCTGGTCACCTATTCGAAAGGAAGAAATTGAGTTATTGGAAAGAGTCCAACATCGTGCAACTCGATTAATACCATCACTTAAAAAAATCAACATTGAGAATCGTCTAAAAGCTATCGACTTGACTACTTTGACAAAAAGGAGGTAACGAGGAGATGTGATTCAAGTTTTTAAATTCTTCAACGGTGTTAAGAATTTGAATACAATCAAAAAAATTAGTATTCAACAAACTCAAACGAGACGTCACAGCTTTAAATATGTCAACGAAATCACTAAGCAAGCATGTCGTGAAAACTTTTTATTTATTAGATTGTCTAATTTATGGAATAGTTTGCCTAGCAAGTTGGTTAAAGCACACTCAGTTAACAGTTTTAAATCAGGTCTTGATTGCTGGATGAGCAGCAATCAAGCAAATTGGCTGTTATAGTGTGTTAATACCACGCTCACTAGCTCACACTAGTTACAGCAATTACTAATACTAATACTAATACATCAGCACCTCTCGAAATAGAAGAATGGGATCATTACCTTTTTTTTATTAAGTTTCAAACCATAAATATATTCAGACCATCCGCAGCTTATTAGGATTTTATTAACTGAACACATTAACAATTTAAGTATCTATATCATGACACGTTTCGTTTGTTTTAGTATATAATATTTTTATATATGTTGGGTATGTTTTATCAATAGAACTTCAAAAATAATTTATTTTGTATTTTAAAAAATCAAAATAGACAAAAAATGATTTGCTTTAGAGAGGCTGCAAGCTGTTCACCTTTGCCATTAAGGTATACTGTACCACAAATGTTTTAATGGTATTTAATAAACAAAAGACTTATTAAAACAGCAAATAAATATATATAAATCACAGTTAAGGAGATATTGTTGCAATGCATTTTTCTAGTAAAAGTTAAACTGCAAAACTAGATTTATGTTGTAACAATAAGCAATTTGAAGTTTATATAAAGTATCGTCTATAAATTATGCAATGCTGATCTTATTTAAAAAATAGAAGTCGGAGATCATTTTCTTTTTAGTTTAATTAAAGACTCTGCGACGGAAAACTTTTAACCTTTTTTGTTTTGTCTTTTATCTAAACTTATTGTTGTGTAATTTATTGACGATTCCAAGGTTAGATATTTACACGTACTTTCGTTCATATTTTCTAACAAAAGTAAGTACTACATCTCTTTTTTGCTAACACCTCGGTTGCAAAGGGCAAGAGTTCTGTGTCAAACACACATGAGTGGACACTACTACTAACAATAACATTAGGCTCTGTAATAAATAAAGAGATTAAACTTTTTTTACTAAATATATGATGTAGATGGTTTTATTATGTGTAATAACTAAATACAGATCCTAAATTTGTACACATAATAATAACTAGATACTAAGTTTTTTTTAGCAAGAACAAGGCTCAATTTAACGGTCGCACATCAGATATTGTCCGGCTAAAACTTCAGGTTGTCCGATAAATTTACGAAGTAATTGGACACTTTGACCGATGGGAAATAGATTCTACAAAATAAAGCTCGGGTAGGATTGCGTACAACCGAACACTATTGCTGACCACGTAAACTATTTTTTTGTTTACAACTTTAACACGACTGTTTAGATGCTTGGATGATTCAGCCGTTTCAGAAATGCGTTGTAAAAAGGAACGTTAAGCTAAACGTAAACTAGGAAAAAAATTTAAAAAACTAACGAATAAACAAAATAACTCCTTAAAAAAAAGAAAATAAATAAGCTTCAAAATAAAACTAAAAAAAATTACACCAAAACTTAATTTTCTTTGTTTAGATATAAAACATTCGATACCATTCCAAAACAGTGAATTGAAAACTGATTAAAAACTCTGAAATCAATTTCAAAAGTCTTTCCATCTAATGTTGGCCTATTTAGGGATTTATCACGATTTTAAAATCTTTTTAAATAATAATATTCTTTTTAAATGATAAATAGTATTCAGGATCCAGATCATTCTAATTTTTTTTTTTTAATTTTAAATAATTTTATTCTCTATATCTTTAGTTCTCTTTACTAGCTAATAAGATAATTGTGTTAGGGGTTGTCCATTATTTACGTCTTACTCTAGGGGAGGAGGAAGGGGTGCTTAAGGGTTTTAAGGGTTAAGGGTTGACGACTTAGACGGGATATGTTACTAAAGTCTACGATGTTATTAAAAGGGCTGGGGAGGAGGGGGGTCAAAAATGGTCGAAAATTACGTGGCGTAATTTTTGACGACTCCTTAGCAGCTTACTCTAAAACACTAAAAGAACCACAATTTAAATTCTAAAGAGAACTAGAACTCCCTTTGCTTCTGTCAAGTGCTTGGCTTTGCAATTTTTTATTTGCTCTGCACAAATTTTCGTTTAAACTACCTTTTTGTTGGAGCAGTGCTACCTTTTTTAATGTACCTTTTTGCTGGAACAGTGCTCAAAGTGAGGTGGGAAACGATGGAATGCCATCCCGTCACCTTTTTATAAAGTATAAATCGTTTCGCCACCTTTTTAAAAACCTTTCTATATAAGAATGATTACGCAGGATGGTATGTTTGATTTACCGAATACCATCTCGTTACTTTTTTTTCTCCACTTCGAGTACTATGCTGGAAGATTATGTAATTTAGAATCAACCCCGTAAAATGTTTAAAAACGTGGGTATGATTTTTAAAGTTCCAAAAAAAATTTTGTATTTTAAGAAAATATACACACGTTTAATTTTAATGTCCAATTTAGATTAAAATTTCAATTTTACTTAAGAATTTAAAGCCTCAACTATCACAAGATTTTATTTGTGAACGCAACAATGTGTTAAAAAGCATTTGGTGCAATGTCTTTGACTCTTTCCTGTAGCTCAGATATTTCACCAGACATGGTACTTACGCCGTTGTATGACTGACCATAATTAAGTACCACTGGGACACCAAGGTCATGTAAAGAAGACTTAAGAAGGTTAAAAAAAAAGTCTCAGCATTTTCGATGGGTAATTAGAACTAAACAAATTTTTCAACTGACAACAAAATTTTTCAAATTTTTCAAACAAATTTTTCAACTTTTCAACTGAGTCTTTACCGGCTATAAATATTGAAAAACAAATTGGTCTTTCAACTGAATCTATTTTTTTCTGTATTCTCTTTGGAGGCTCCAAACTTTGCCAAAACCTTTTTATTATTATAAATACGAAAGTTCGTTATAAACAAATGCCTCATAGGTTTCTCATAGTTTTTTGATAATTAGTGGTTCTCAATTTAGGAGACACTTTTTTAAAAATTTATACGGCCTTTTTAACAGTCACTTCAAGCAGATTCTGCTCTACTGCTGAAATGTCAGCAGGCAAAAAAAAATACAGCCTTTGCTCGTGGGCGATAAATCAACCAGTGATAATTGTCTTTCTCTTCTCATGAACCTTTAAGCAACTTCTTTTTGTTCTTTGTTGGGCTAAAGTGTTTTCTTTTAATCATCTTTATTGAAAGCTTTTAAAGTATTATCAAGTCCTAGCTTGCACAATCAATTTAGTAGTAACTCTCTACTCACTTCAGGTGTTATGTTTCCATTACAAAATATGTACGGGTCTATTGGGTAGCTTACTTGCAAACTAATGACAAGTTTCACTAAAATATAAGTATTTGTGACTGTGTTATCATATGTTAGAATTGAAGTATTAGCATTGTTGGTGTTCACTGCACCATCTAAATCAGGTGGTGGATGATTTTTTCCATCAAATCAACAACATAAATATTTTCAATACGGATATTTGTATTGCACCATTTATCTAATTCCACAGTGCCTCTGACATTATTATCATGGTTATCTCTGTCAGTTACTTTTGTCGAGGAAGGCTTTGTTGGCGTGCAATAGTCAAGAAGGATCATCCGCAGCAACGAGCTATAATGCAGCATTGGTAATTTCTTAATCTTTCGGAGTTTCGGAGTTTTCTGAGTTTCGGAGAAAGGCTGGAAGACTGCCATTGCTTTGATGAAACAAATTGTAAAAGGTATCATTCATTCCTTCTTTTTGTCTTTATTCTGCGTCATTTCTTTTTTTATATTGGTTACCAGACAATTTCTGTTTTTTAGAACTTAAAGACATGTTTTATATTATAACTCAAAAAAGTTTAAATGGAGCATAAACAATTGATTTTATTATATGAAGCTACTAAAATATTGAAGAGTATTTTGGAAATTAGAAAAAAGATAAAATATAAAAATTGAGAACGGCGCTACTAAATGACGTCTTTCATAATTTATTTTATTAAATTTACAGCAAAATGTAATAAATTCACACTAATTAAAACAGATTACAAAAATTTAAGGCAAGCCTATCCTATCCTTGATAATAAACTGTATAAACTGGGTTTAACGTTCAAACGAAAATTCTCAACATTATATAAATAAAGAGTTAGAATTGGCAGGTTGCCCTTTTTTTAGTCGTTTTTTTTTACTG
>NC_088924.1:42927500-42942500 GCF_038396675.1 Hydra vulgaris | reverse complement strand
CTCGGAAGATAAACGTCTATACCACCTACAAAAAGAAAGTAAAGGACAGGTGGGGTACTCAACAGGACAAGTGGCAAGTAAAGAAACCATTCACCCTTCCAAGAGAAGGAAAGTCCAGTCTGGAACAGCAATACCTTCCACATCACAAGTCCTGTCTACCACAGACAGTGGTACTGAATCTGAAAACTGCAAAAGTAAGAGTGAAGATGATGAAGAAGACGACGGTGATAAAGACGATGATGAGGACACTCAGAAAAAAACTAGAAAGCACTACAAAAGTAAATTTGCTGTAAGTATGGTTACATCAAGTGGAGTTTCCACAAAGAAAGCTGCTAAAATATGCAATGTATTATCACAACAAGGTATTGATATTCCAACTCCAAGTCAATCAGCAATTTACAAGTCCATATTCAAAGAGGCAGGTAAATTAAAAAAAGAAATGATACAACAACTTAAAATGGAACAGTGGTCCTTACACTTTGACGGCAAACGAATAGATGATAAGGAATATCAGGTAGTTGTACTTCAGAATGAAAGAACTGACGTGAAACTTGATGCACTGCGTTTAAAAGATGGCAAAGCTGAAACTGTTGCTGAAAAAATTGCCAAACTTATTGATGAATACAATTTGTGGAATTCAATTAAGATGATCATTACTGATACAACAAACGTCAATACTGGGAAGAGAAATGGAGTTGTTGTGAAGTTGCAACGTATGTTTAAAGTAAAGGGTGTCACAATACCACAATTTATCGTCAGCATCACGCACTAGACAGGATTCTCCGTCTGGTGATGGACGAAGAACTTGGGGGTGATACCAAATCTCCAAACATTGAATACCCATTTGTGTCTGAACTGTTGAATAAGTATGATGAACTGAAGGATAAGTTTGTGAATGGAACTGTAGAAATTCTTGATAAATCAGGGTGGAGAGACGATATGAAGTTTTTGTACCATTTAACAAGAGTGTTTAGGTTCTATGAAGAACAAAGAAACTTCCCTCTGATTCACTTTCAGAACATTCCTAATATGAGCAATGCCAGATGGAACTCAAGAGCCATTCTCGCCATTCTGGCGTTCATTCTTATGCCTGAAGCGAGAAAGAATTTGGAGAAGGTTTGCAGGTTCATTTCATATGAGTGGGCAGAACATTGGTTTAGTTGTCAAAAGTACAATGACAATGACTTCAAGAATTTATCTGATGTATTGAAGCCTAACAAAAAGGCATTGCAGTCATTCAAAAATCACTGGAAGAAAGAGCCATCCGTCATCGACATACCACGAAGTAATCAGATAGCTGAACGTGCAATCAAGGTGATGCAAGACCTGTATGCTTCCTGCAGAAAGAAAGACAAACTGCAACTTCGATTCATTCTAAGTAATAAGCGCTAGACTCTTTATGAGACGTGAGCATCATGTGACTCATGTACTAAACACAGTAGGCCTATAGACACAGACAGTTATGTATATTGTTGTACTAGACGCTTTGATACTGTTAATTTTGTAATACTTGTATAATTATATATCACATAATGTTTTTTGTTATATCACAGTACATGTTGCATAAATAAATAAAATAACAACAGGAGTATGACTCTTACAACATCTTCAGCCTTTAATATTCATTTACTGTACAAAAGTGTACCTATTGAAAATTCGATTTTTTGGTTTTGGGGTGACCTTTTTTCAAAATATGTCAAAATGAAACATCTGTTCGTTCTTTTTACATAAAAGTTCATTGAATTACGATACAGGCCTAGTAGGTTGCAAAAAAGTCATATCCCTAATATATATATATACATATATATATATATATATATAATATATATATATATATATATATATATATATATATATATATATATATATGTATATATACATATATATATATATATATATATATATATATATATATATATATATATATATATATATATATATATATATATATATATATATATATATATATATACATATATACATATATGTAATATATATATATATATATATATATATTATATATATATATATATAATATATATATATATATATATATATATATATATTTATGTAAATTATGTTAGTGTATTTTACAAATAGAGTGCTCAATGTTCTTAAAGAACAGAGCAATAACAAATTAGTAAAAAACACTTATCTAACTTTTATCTTCTACTTGAAGTTTCACCATTGCTGGATCATCAGGAAGAGTCTTCCTGATGATCCAGCAATGGTGAAACTTCAAGGAGAATTTTTTTTTTTCTTTTTATAAAGAGCCACCCAGGATTTTTTGATGTTTCAGATATGACACTTCACGTATTGTGCTAACTCCAAACTTAAGTACGTTTACGTCAATAACAAATGACGAGTCTTTGCAAAAAATCGCGATGATGAAGATCTGGGAACAAAAGTCCCCTTAAAGTTTTTCAACTTTACAATTTTATACTAAATTTAAATTTATCGATGGGTTTTATATTTCATAAAAAAAATTGTAAATACAAAAATTATTATCATTCAAATTTTTCGACCCCCTCCCTCCTTTAAAATGTGGGGGTTGTAAATTTGCATGGTAATAACTTTTGTAATTTACAAACTTATTTAATGAAGTTAAAAACCTGTAAATGAATTTAAATTTAGTATAAAGTAGTAAACTTGAAAAATTTACTACATAGCTGCCATCACCTTAGATGTGGGAAGGGGGGGAGGGGGGTATAAAATTTAAGAATATTTTTGTTCTCAAACCTCCATCTTCGCAATTATTTGCAAAGTCTCTTAATTTGTCATAGACATAAACATACTTAAGTTTGAAGTTAGCCCAATACGTGAAAGTATCATATCTGAAACATCAAAAAATCCTCTGGGCAGATATATATATATATATATATATATATATATATATATATATATATATATATATATATACATATATATATATATATATAATATATATATGTATATATATATATATATATATATATATATATATATATATATATATATATATATATATATATATATATATATATATATATATATATATATATATATATATAAATTGATAACAATTAATAGATAGGATTAACGATAAGACTTAAAGAAAAACAAGATATATTACAATATGACGTAAAGATAAAATAAGTGCATGATTAAAACAAGATGGAAATCAACATATGATATGCTTGATTCAATTTTTTAAAATAAAGATGCTTTATTATCTATGAAATATGAAAATGGTGTTGAATGCATATTTCAATATGTGCCTTCAGATTACGAGTTTATAATAATAAATGATTTTTGCAATTCGTTTGAATCACTAAAAGATTTGGCAATAAGCTGATGTGGTCGAAATTATCCTAAAGTTTCTTTATTATTTCCAGCTGTTTACAGTTTATTGAATAGTAAAATAACTTATATGTAATTCTGTACAGATCTAATGGAAGCATTAAAATTTCAGTTACTAAATTCTTTGAAAAGTTGCCTAAATGATATTTTAACTGATGATATTTTTGTGGCAGCTACTTTTCTTGATTTTCGATATAAAAAATTTGAATTTGTAGAAGATATAACCCAACGTCTTGCTTTAATAATTCGAGCAAAAAATATTGTTAAAAAAATATTAAAACCGCTGATGCAACAAGTTAGTTTGTTATCGCAAGATGCCATTTATTTAACACCATCAATTCCATCAAACCAATTGTTAAACAATGCAAGTAAGGGAAATGAACCAAGACATAAAAATATTAATTTTATTTCACAATTAACGGATAAATTTTACATAAAACCATGTACAAATCTGCTTGTGGATCAAATTCATCAAATAAACTTGGAATTCGAAAAGTATGACGGACATTTGATGATAGTTAATGAGAGAAACAAATTAGCTATAGAAGAAAATGGGTGTATGGCTTTTTATCAAACAGAAGGTGACACCTATAAACTTATAACGCTAGCTTATAAAATGATTTTGTGCTTAAGTGCAACTTCAGTTGCATCCGAAAGTTTATTTAGTGTAGCAGGAATTATACAAGATGAACAAAGCAACCGGTTACATCCCATGCTATTGAGTATGCCTAATTTTATAAAGTTTAATATTATGCAGAAATATTAATTTCAACTTTCAATTAACTATTAATAATATAAATAATTTTTATACATTGATTTTAGTAACACTTTTTATAATATTTGTCAAATTATTATCTTAATAACGAAATAACTATCTTAATAACGTAATAATTGTCTTAATAATAATTTAAAAAAAATTAAACTTTTACTAACAGTTAACATTAAATAACCAAATCTTAAATTTTAATGAAAGAGTTTTTTATTGCAAAAATTGAGTTGTTTTGAATAAGTCGGTCAAAAAGTCATTATCGAACTAAGTTTTACTGTAAACTTGTCGTTAGTTTAACTCAAAGGCAGTTTTTCTTCTGTTCCTTACTTTATATTCATTACTTATACAAGTGGTGAAAGTTTCAGAGCTGTAGCTAGTTTGAAAATTAGTGATAAATTAATAAAAAATGTAATGGAATCAAATATTTTACTAAGTTTTTATATATGAGAATATAAATAGTAAACCTCCATTTCTGCACAGCCAAAGACAATAAACAACCGAAAGTTGGAAGTGAACCAAATTTGGTAAATTTGGTTCACTTCCACTTGATAATATTAATGCATATAAACACTGGTATAGGGACATGTTGCGGAGGGAGCATTGTCCTTTCCCTCAAAACTAACTTAAAGTTTCAGTTTTTTCTATTTAAATTTTAGCTGGGTAACTTTCCTAACCTTTCTTGTTCACTGTATATATATATATATATATATATATATATATATATATATATATATATATATATATATATATATATATATATATATATATATTATATATAATAAAAAGTATTCTTAAGACTATTGAATTAAGATTATCAGCAGCATTGTCAAGTGAATCGATTTTTAAAGAAAGTATTCCTCCTTATCACAAAGCCTTAATAAAATCAACAAACAGCAACCATAAACGCAAGATAATTTGGTATAATCCTCCTTTCAGTGCAAAGGTTGTTACAAATATAGGTAAATGTTTTTTGAACCTCATCGACCTCCACTTTCCAGTTAACCACAGACTTCGTAAAATATTTAATAGAAACACAATCAAAATAAGTTATTTCTGCATGCCAAACATAAAATCCATTATCAACTCTCACAATAAAAGCATTTAACATAAGGAGGCAAAAACTAATGAAATGAAATGCAGCTGCATTGACAAAATCAAATGTCCAATGAACAACTATTGTCTTTCCATCAACATTGTTTATGAGGCCACCATTTATTCAAATAATCCGGAATATAAAGAAAAAGTGTATTTTGGACTTAGCGAAACACCTTTTAAAGTTCGGTATGTAAACCACTTAAAATCTTTTAATGCAGTTAGGTACAAGAATGATACAGAGCTATCAAAAGAAGTATGAAAATTAAAAGAAAAAAACCATACACCTTTTAACAGATGGAAGATTGTTAAAAAATACAAACCATATAACCTATCATCAAGAGTTTGTAACCTTTGTTTGACCGAGAAGTTCCAATTTTTGGAAATACATTTTGAAATACATACATATATATATATATATATATATATATATATATATATATATATATATAGATATATATATATATATATATATATATATATATATATATATATATATATATATATACTCAAAGTTTCAATTTTTTATTTAGATTGTAGCTGCGTTAGGCCCCCTTATGTTCTGTTTCAGCAATTCTTTCGCCCCCCCCCCTCCTGACTCTCCTAATCTTTTAAGGTCACTATATATATATATATATATATATATATATATATAATATATATATATATATATAGAGAGAGAGAGAGAGAGAGAGAGAGAGAGAGAGAGAGAGAGAGAGAGATAGATAGATAGATAGATAGATAGATAGATAGATAGATAGATAGATAGATAGATAGATATAGATATATATGTAAAAACTATTGAAGAATCATTTAACAACATTATTTTATTTAAATAATAAATAATAATATTTTTTTGTATAACATTTTAAAGAATGCTTTCGAGTCTATTCCGTTAGCGCACATTCCGAAACGCTCCTTCCGTAAGGAACTGCTTCGCAAGTATTATTTTTTAGATTTTATACTAATCTAACTAATAAAAGTGATCCGAAAGTTAATGCACAGTGTCTTTACTTCCTTAGGCTCATAGTTATTTAACTATGCCCTTATTTACTCTCATTAATTCACAGCTGTGTTCATTGATTTACTGTGCCCCAGTACTGGGGCATAGAGACAAGCGTAATGCAACTCACTTTAAACCTTTTTGTGAGCCGTTAGATAATAAATATTTGGGTTTTATTGATTTATTATCATAAGCAACATACATCTCAATCTTTTTGCCTTGAAAAAAATGAAATAGATATTTTAACTTTTGATCAATTTAGAAATTAAAGAAATCCGATCTACTGTGCCCCAACTTCCCCTAAGTTCATCAAGTCTTAAGCTTATATTCTTCCGCTATATTACTCATATACATTTTGCTATCTACTTCATTCCTACATGACTTTTTCTTTATTTTTTTAATTTCATTTTTTATTTTTTTCATCATTAGTTTCGTTTATTTCATTTTCATTCTTTATTGATACATTACTTATTCTTTATTTCTATATTATCTATTTTTTACATTCTTATATACTTCATTCCTACATTACATATGCAAATATTACGTGGGCAAATTGTCAACCAACAAAACTTGAAACATTTATTTTTTTTTTAAAACATGCTTAAAGAATTATATAGTATAAAAAAAGGGAGGAATCACGCTAAACCTTTAATGAGAGATATGAAAATGATGAACATATATCATATAAAAGTTTACCAACACCTTAACTTTATGAATAAATATACCAATAATCTAACTCCTAAAATCTTTATAAGTAAACTTAATAAAAATCTAAATGAGAAGAAATTCTTAAGAATAAAACAAAGTAACACATATTAGTTATCCAAAAGAGTAAACAAATATCAAGAATATAGTATAAGTATAGAGGACCTAACCTATAAAACTCTTTATTGAAAGGCAATATGAATATGCCAAAGTCATTAAATTCATTTCAGTATAAAACAAAATCTAACGTTTTAAATCTTATACAATAGTTTTTATTTTAGTTAACAAACTTATAAAAAAATTTCTTTTTCAATTTTATATGTAATCTTTATATATTATATGTTGAATATTTTTGTGACTATTAGTATTTATCAATAATATATCTACTTTATAACTAATTGTATCAAAAAAAAAAAAAAATATATATATATATATATATATATATATATATATATATATATATATATATATATATATATATATATATAAGTAGCAAATCACTTAACAAAAATATTTTTCACTTTACACTGTGTTTTATCAACAAAAATTCATCAGAAATGAATGATCAAATTAATAAAACTTCAATTAAGACAAAAATTAAATTACAGGAAGTCGCAAATATCTTAACTACTTTAAATTTTCACACATTTGTGGAATTTGCTGACACTATTATAAAAAGAATTCTTTAGAAATGATTACTTATGTTGTTTTTTTAATGTTTATTTTAAAAAGAGTATATAATGTAATTATTATTTGAACTCATTTATTTTTATAGCTTTTTAGGAGAAGCTTATTTTCGTGACTACATTTAGAAATTATTTCTAAATTTTTACTTAGTAAGCATTTTTGATTTGCATGTGTAATTATTTCAAATTTTTCTTGTAGGCATAGAACGCATTCTTTGGAAATATTGTTATTTTCAGGCGCTGTTTTAAGGACGGATCGATTCAGTATAAAATCATCAATATTTCTTTCTTTTAATTCCCATATATATTTTGACAGCATATATACAATGCTTTTTTTTTTTGTAGTTAATTTAGGTGCTCCCAGAAGTCCTTACAGTCTTATCGCAGAGCACCGCAGGAAAGCATTTATCAGGAAGTTCATGCCTACTTCCGTACCAATGTCGCTTGTTGGGCTAGAGCTGGCGTCGAACTTAGGACCTCTGGGTTCTGAGCCAGAACTCTAACCACTGCGTCACGGCTGCTCATATATATATATATATATATATTATATATATATATATATTATATATATATATATATATATATATATATATATATAAATATATATATATATATATATATATATATATATATATATAAATATATATATATATATATTCTAGTATCTTTAGTGTTGATATCATGTATAAGAGTATATATTATATATGTAAGAAAATATCATTTAATACAAATTCTCTTAATACAATTAATAATTTCTTATTAGAATTTTTTGCTGTAAAATGGTTACCAGCATCATTAGCTTGTAAAAAAAAACGCAAGCAATAAAGAAGCCATTTAACTGCTGATGTCAGTGATTTTTAAACTGTTTCAAACGTTAAAAAAATTTATTAGTGTAATTGTTTACGAGCTGGTGATGCTGGTAAACAAAATACAGCAAAAATTTATAATAATAACTTATCAATTGTATTAAGAGAATACGTATTAATTGATGTTTTCTTACTAATATATTTATATATATCTATATATCTATCATATAATGGTAAATACAATATAATGGTAAATACAATGCTAATAATATATTTTTGATATAATAGGTAATAGAATATTTTTAGTTTTAGTTTTTAAATCCGGTATATATCATTACAGAATTTTGCTTTAATATTTACTAGTTTTACAGTCAGTAACTAGATAAGTTGAAAGTACTAAAAGAATAAAGCTTTATGTTTTATACTTTTTAACATTTTGTTACTGAAACAATGACAATATAATAAAAATAAAAATTTACAAATGTACTATAGTGAATTGACTACAGAATATTCAAATAGACAAAAAAACAATGCTAATAGTCTATTTTGTCCAATGTCAGCAGCAATACCCAGTTTTTTTTTATATTTTCTGCTTATTTTTTATTTTAAGCAATCAAATAGACATAACAGCTACTCTGTTCATTTTTGATGTATAATTAAATTTTTCCAATTTAGATTCTAATGAAAGTTCTTTTAGCTTTTCTTAAGTTACCTCTGGTAAAAAATTACAATAAATGATGATGATGATGATGATGATAATGATGATGATGATAATGATGATGTTATACTACAGTGTTTCCTTTTACAACAAATAAAACGTTGTCTCCATTAAAACATCTTATTTTTATGTTATAGTTATCTATTCTGTTGTTTATTTTCTACAATATTATTTATACATATAAATATATATAAATAAATATATATATATATATATATATATATATATATATTTTTATATATAAATATATATATACAACTATATATATATATTTATATATATAAATATATATATACAACTATATATATATATATATATATATATATATATATATATATATATATATATATATATATATAT
Source organism: Hydra vulgaris (assembly GCF_038396675.1). Classification (NCBI taxonomy): domain Eukaryota; kingdom Metazoa; phylum Cnidaria; class Hydrozoa; order Anthoathecata; family Hydridae; genus Hydra; species Hydra vulgaris. Next base: position 42,933,022 of record NC_088924.1, on the reverse strand, counting down.
ATATATATATATATATAATTTTGAAGAGAAAGTTAGATACTTTTAAGTCATGTTTGTAACTAATTAAATAGGTTTAATTTTTTTTTTTCAGTTTAGGCTCTAAAAATTATTTATTTTCAAAACGCTGTATAATTTTTTTAGTTTATTTTCAATGTGCTGTATATTTTTTTGACCAATCCGTGCCTATATAAAGTTAACTCCACGCAAGCGCAACAGTCATATTTAAATAATAATAATAAAGATGGCTGATTTGGATGGTTTAGATGAAAGTGTTGTGTCAACGTTAAAATCACGAAAAAAAACAAAAAACAATGCTCTGCAGGAGAGAAAAATAAGTTATTTAGACAGGCGGAGGAAAAATTCCTACTATATCATGCAATCATGTTTCAGGTAGTAACCTGTAGCAAAGTGAGTTTTTTTAATTTAATGATATTCGTATGTTGAAATTATAATTTAGTTATGAGTTTAAAGTTTTATTATACACAATGTAAGATTACTTGGTATAATTTGTGTTTATGGCAAAATAATTATTTATTGATTGACTTATTTCGGGCTCGAGATATAACAAAGGATAATTTGCTAAAACATCATACAGAATTCTATAGTATTGCAAATAAAGTATCACAAGATGCTACTATACTGTCAATGCTTAATATAATCAGTGTTAAAAGAGTCAGAGTGAAATATAATAATCGAATAAAGTTAAGAAATATGAGTATTGAGTACTTTTTATGCTGCGAGGGAATTAAAGTACGAGTTTGCCTAGCTTCATTTTGTTCAGTATTGTGTAAGTATAAAATTACTTAACTTTTAATTCAGAAATAGAAAGTATATTTTGTTAAAAAAAATTAATGAGTAAAAGTTAATTTTTATTAATTTATTCCAGCCATAAAACCTGATAAAGTTTTAAGAATTGCAAGACACTGGTATGAACATGGAACAACCAGACCTGAAAATAGAGGAGGAGACAGGAAGAAAGTAGCTTTTTCTGAAAAGAAAAAAGTTATTAAAAACCATATTCAGTCTTTTAATTGCAGAGCAAGTCATTATGGAAGAAAAGGTGCTCTAGGACGTAAATATTTGCCCTCTGATTTAAATGTAAAGCGGATGTACGAACTTTTTTTGGATAAAAACAATGCTTATACTGTAGCTACAATAGGCTACCATTATTATTATGGGTATTTATGAATCATTTCAATTTAGCTTTTGGATACCCAGCAACAGATGCATGCTCTACATGTCAAACTTATATGTTGGCTATGAAAATTTAAAATATTACTGATAACCAAAAAAAATTAAAAACTGCTCTTTTCATTCTTCATCGAAGGAAAGCCAGAAAATTTTATAGTCTTCTCAATGATATTCATCCCGATGAGATCACTATTTGTTTTGACATGATGGAGAACCTTGTACTACCAAAATTATCAATCGGAGAAGCCTACTTTTCAAGACAGCTTTATTTTTATGTCCTTGGTGTTGTTATTCATAAAGGTGATAAGTCTCAGTCAGTTAACGATATATATTTTTTTACTTGGATGGAGTGTGAAAATAGGAAAGATTCGAATATGATCTGTTCAGCTATAGAACATCTACTTAAAAATGTTTTAAAAGATAAATGTTTCAACGCCTCGTCACTTCGATTGTTTTCTGATGCATGCTATGGCCAGAACAAAAACATAAATACGACATGTATGCTTCTAGCTCTAAGAAAACAATATTTTAATAAACTGCAGATTACACATACTTTTCCAGAACGAGGTCACTCATATCTGCCAGCTGATCGCGTGTTTGGTCGAGTTCAGCTATATATTAAAAAAAGAGACCAAATTTTTGAGCCTAATGAATACATAAACATACTTAGCCGGCATGGAAAAGTCATGGTTTACGGGCAGAATTGGTCAGCACATGACTTCAAATCAGAAGTCAAAAGGTATGTCATGAGCAAAAAAACATTTAAAATCAGTGAAGCAAAAAAACTTCTTATAAATTCAGACAAGCTCGAAGTAGTTGCATTTAGTTACCATTGAGCCAAAAATCACACAGTATCCTTAAAAAACGGAAGAAATGGGAAACATTTATACCGCAACGTTTGGAATTAAATAACTGTGTTAAACTTGCTAAGAAATACAATGTTTTTCGTCTTCTCGGTCTTGTAGGAGCAGAAGGCAGAATACTTAGTATGTATAAAACACTACTCTGTAATGCCACTGAAGATAATGCTAGCCTTAGTGAAGAAGATAGTTCATAATTTGATTTAAATGTTTTTTAGCTGTGAACTTTGTAAACATGTTTAATTTAAGATACAAATATTTAAAAAAATCTCCAGCATAACATGATTTGTTTTGTTGTTTTTTTTATTAACGTTATTGAATACAAGATAAAATACTCATTAACACCTTATATATTTTTATAGTTGCATTTGTGAGTTGTTTAAAAAAAGTTGCTGATTTATATTTAAGGAGAACAAAATTTTAAGGTAGATCTTAGAATGCATAATAAAATAATATTATGTTTCATTAATAGATATATTTTATTAATGAAATGGATATAAAGCGTTTTGTTAATAAATAATACTTGGATATACAGCGTTTTGAAACAAAGCAAAAATAACCACTGAAAATATACATCGATTTCATACCGCTCGATTTCAGTAGACATTATAGTCTTATTAATAAAGTACATGTTTAACTAAATCAATAATAACTTATTCCAAAATACTTAATTTCTTTATGCAGGAGAAAAGTTCGATTTACTCAAAACCCAAAAAATGGATTTACAGCGTTTTGAAAATGAGCTCTTCATATATATATGTATAAATATATCAGGCCTTGTCAAGAAGCGTTATGCAGCTCGCATTTTGCCTTCGCGTTCAGCAGTTATGCATTACGCTAAAACATTTAGAATATTTTCTTTTAGAATACTTAAATTATCTTTTCATTACGTGACAAATTATCTTTTGTTTACTTTTATTTGTTTATTATCTTTTATTTTCAAAAGAAATAAAGTCGTAAGTAAAGCATTTGTAATTGTAAACTAATAGATTTTTTGGTAAAGAAACAGTTTGTTTGATAATTTTTGTTGTTGTTAAAAATTGTTTGATATAAATATTGTGTTTTAAGTTTTATCTTAAGGAATTAAGATTATAAATTCCATTTAAATATAAACATCATTTTTTGTCATAATACTTTAAAACATGCACGATTTATTTGGACGTAAATATTTTCATAACACGTTTTGTTTATTGTTAATTCAATAGCGTAAAAGTTTTAATGACGTTTGTTTAATTTATGACCGTAAATTATGATCACGAATATGTTTTTGGTAGTTGATAATTAATAAAATAAAACTCTTTATTGTTTAAAAACATTATTAAAAAGAGTTCACAGAATAAATAAGAAAAAATTTTTTAATAGTTAATATAATAACCAAAAACCAACTGTAAAATTATAAGAAAATAAACAAATATTATGTTACGTTCTATGAATAAAATAATTTTTTCAAAATAAAATTTAGTTGATTTTGAAAAATATAATAAAAATGATTTTACATTTAGGAACTTATAGTTTATTTGTAACTTTTAATATAGTTGAGAAAAAAAAAACTGTTCGTATGATTTTTAACGGGTTAATAAAATAACTTTAATTCAAATGCTGTACTTGAATAAAGAGACGCTAGTCACGCAATATAACTTAAAACAATGCAAAAATATTGTTGAGTTGAGTTACTTTGAAATGCGTTACGCGTTTTTGTTACCCAGCGAAATCTCGTTACAAGGCCTGTTATATATATTTATTTATATATATATATAAATATATATATATATATATATATATATATATATATATAAATATATATATATATATATATATATATTTATATAAATATATATATATATATATATATATATATATAAATATATATATATATACATATATATATATATATATATATATATATATATATATATATATATATATATATATATGTATATATACTAGTGAGGTGCAAAATTCGACACTTCGATTGCGAATTCGAAACTGACTTTTAGTTTTGTTTCGAATCGAACTTTTTTTTTAGTTTCGAACAATTCGAATTTTCGAAGTATAGTGTCTTTGTTTCGAAGCGAACCCAAAGTTAATCGAATTTTATCGTTTAAAAGTGACAAAAAAAAGTTAAACAGTTCCACAATGGCGGATAGTAGCGATGGTAATTGCCAAAGTATTGTCTGGGAACTTTTTAGTAGACAAAAAACGTATGGCAATAGAATTATAGGCATTTGCAAAATAGGAACACGCAAGTTACCTGTTCAGTGTCCAACTGGAGCAACAACAGGTCCTTATGTTCACTTACGTGCTGCTCATCCGATAGCGCATAAAGAGTGTGTAGCGAGAAATGAAGAGAATCGTAAAAGAAAACTTGCAAAACAAGAACTGAAAAATGAAAATAAGAAGCAAAGTAAAGTTGATGACCATTTTTATCAAGAAAGCACAAGTCAAGTCATCCAAATGCCATCGCTATAACGAACTCGGTTGGTCGCATGCTTGCTCTAGACATATTGCCATACGACTTTGTAGAAGGCAGAGGATTCAAAGAACTAATGAAATTAATGGAACCACAATATCTGGTGCCAAGCAGAACTACGTTTTTAAGATCAGTTGTACCTGAGTTATACTGTAGTGTAAAACAGAAAACCGCTGATAAAATATATCGAGATTTTGAAGATATTCCTCTATATTCATTCACTACTGACTTGTGGACTTCGAGGACGCAAGATCCATTTATTTATTTCTGTCTGTCATATGTAAGCCCTGAATTGAGCTAAAGACGTTTGCATTAGAAAACAAGCCGTTTCAAGGAGAACATACCGGTGAAAGCATTCTTGAATCTTTAGACAAGACTATTGATAATTTGGAGCTTTCTCGGACTGTTTTAATTTATGCGTTGCGCGATAATAGCAGTATTATGAAAAGCGCCATGAATCTCTTACAATCATTTTATGATCTTTCTTGCTTTGATCACACTTTACAATTAACCATCAATGATGCTGTGAGTGAATTTGATGGAATGCAAACTGTCCTTTCCAAAAGCCGTCGTATTGTGTCACATTATCGCCATAGCTGCCAGGCTACACAAAATTTGCACAGAGAGTAGAAGCGATTAGGAAAGTTAAAACGAGAACTGATAATCAATGTTGCTACTAGGTGGAACTCAGATTACTTTATGCTAAAGAGAATATGCGAAGAAAAAGATGCTATATCTGCAGAGCTACCAATAAGTGAAAAAGTTGATAACTTGACTAATGCAGACTGGAAGCTTGCTGAAGGCTATCACACAATTCTTACTCCATTTGAACAAGCAAGTAGAAAATTATGTGGCAAGAACTACCCAACGTTGTCTATGAAAATTCCGGCTTTGCTTGGCTTAAATCAGCAATTGCAGCGATTCATCAATGATCCTTCACATAAGAGTTGTGGTGTACTTATTGCTCGAAAATTAAAGTCAAAACTAGACCGACGATATTC
>NC_088924.1:42905000-42922500 GCF_038396675.1 Hydra vulgaris | reverse complement strand
GCTAACTTTGACTGTGTTCCTGTTAATGATTTTATGCAGTTTATTATTATTAGGAAAATTTTTGTCAATAAGTTTCAAAAAACATTTTCACACGTTGGTGCTAACGTTTTTACTAAACGGGGGGTTAAACCAAATGATGTTGCAGGCTCTGTTCCGTTTTGGAGTTGACATTGTTATAGGATTATATGTTAGACTACATTTATAACCAGACTTTAATAAAGCTTCATTATATAGAGGAATAGTATTTTGAAATATTTCTTTGTTAGATGAATTTGTAGACAATCTAAGTTCAATCGAACGTGGTATTTGTTTTAATATACTCGGCGGGTGATTTGAATCAGCATGGATGTAATTTAATGTATTATCAGGTTTGAAATAAGGTTTAAAAGTGCAGTCACTAAGATTTAAAGTCATGTCAAGGTAGTTAACAATTTTCATGTTGCATTGTATAGAAATCCGTAAGCCATTGCATTTAAATATTTCGACAATATGCATTTTTATTTTTTCCATTTGAGGGCCGCTTTTATTACTAAAAACTGCCAAGCCATCGTCACGGTATAAACCAACCTCAAGCTTGTTATAAAATTTTGAAATTTGAAAAAGAAGAAATATTCCTACCAGCTCACAAACGTCTGCACCATCGAACGCTCCCATGGAAACATCAAATAAACCACTTGATTGCTTTATCCAAACTTAATCATTATTAAAAAGCAAAGACTTTCTTGCATGAATAATTAGTGATATGTTTTCTTTATTTAATGTTTGGTGTTGCTTCGCAAAATTGATAGAGTTTTTCAGAAGTGATTCACTTATAGAAGAGTAGTCGATAATATCAAAAACTAAAAATTTATAAAGGTGTTTATCTTTTATGGCCTTAAACCAATCGATAACATTTCGAGTGTTTTTCCATTGATTTAATTGTAATATATTTCTTAGGTCTCTATTAATTTTAGAAAGAATATCTTTACTAGTTCTACCAACCTCGTTTTTAGCAGGATTCAATAAACGAACAGTCGGATTGTTTTCAAAATTATCTTTATGGTCTTTTAAAGTGATAAAACAATCGGAAGATGTGTTAATGTCAATTTTATTGAAAACTTCATGATTTTTCAAATGACTTTTACCTTCTAAGTTTACTTTATTTATTATGTTTGAGATGGATAATTTGTAGTTTGAAGTGATGGCATTTCTTAACAATTGGTTGTAATCGTTCTTAGATAAATTGTAAAGATTGGTCGTTTTATCAGCATACGTATATGTTAAGTTAGATTTTCGAATACTGTTTATATCTTTTTTTAATTTATTTTGGAAACTGCTGTGCACCTTTCGAAACTTAATGTGTTTAACAAGATCAATGAGTTCATTCTCAAAAGCTATCATTTCTGTAATTTGTTTTGGATGATTAGATGTTTTTGGATGATTAGACGTCAGAACTCATTCCATTTTTTTTTTAACTTTGTAACGGTTTTTTAATTGTATTTTTGAACGGTTTTTTCTTGATTTAAATATATGGCTGATAAGTGTCGCAAACGGCATGAAACTTTAAGTACCGTAAAAAAGTTGTTTTTTTTCATCTTACATTTTATTTATATATATATATATATATATATATATATATATATATATATATATATATATATATATATATATATATATATATATATATATATATATCCACATAGATTATAAGCGGAAAATATCACATATGTAAAAGATAAAAAATGCTACTCATTTTGAGTCGTAAATGGGATAAAGTAGCAAATACCAGATTAATTTAAGCCTTTCTGAAAGCTTCGATGATTATTTTTAAATTACTATTTAAGTAACTTTTAATATAAAGCAATTTTAAAAAATATTCTAAAAGCATTCGGACTTTTATCTTTAGAATTTATCTGAATTCAGAATAGAAAAGAATTTAATTTATCTTTTATCTCTTGAATTTATCTGGTATTGACTACTTTTACACCATATGGATTAAAATATAATTGGCATTTAAGATCTAAAACATGTAGTATTTTCCACCTATATCCCATATAGGATTTACCAAATGGAACCCATGAGGGATTTACCCTATGAAACCCACATGAGACAAAATAATAATCCCCACATAGGTCACAAATGGAAAAAATCCACGCGTATCCCATATGCACTTTTTCACTGGGATGGCGGCTACAACCCCATGTCCCGCAGATTTAAGAGCCTTAAAATTATTAAGAGAACGCTTTTTTTTTGTAAGGTTTTTTTGCCACTAAAATGTTCACCTGCTCAAAAATATCCCAAAACCCTGCAAGTCTTAATCCCGCACTGGTTTTAGGGACTACGGTATTTTAAATGAGCATGTAAAACTATTTATATAAATATCTTTATCTGAGTGTGGAATCAGTAACCTAACTAAAGCAAGGGCAGTGTAAGCAAAACTTACGGTCCATCAAGTAACTAGCCCCAGGGCCGCGAAGTTTAGGAACTTCAAGATGTATTTAATAAGTTTTGATTTTTTTAGTAAAAGTTATTGTTCCCAAGAAACAGAAAACAGGCACCTAGACGTATGACAACTGGCCAAAAATATTTTGCTACGCCACTGTGTAATATATGTATTACCCAGGCTGTAGGTAAGCAATGATTTATACCTAGATTAATTAATAAAACGTGTGGCGGTTAGAGCGTAGAAACAAAATACCCTGCAACATTTACCATCTCTACTCTTAACGTGAGGGCAACAAACTAGTAATTTTTTTTATTTTCTTGCACTAAATTAAAGTCGACAGGATTAAAAATTCAAAATCCAAAATTTTTGATAATATAAAGTTTACACCTTAACCAAATGAGGTGGTTGCTTCAACCTTTTCCTAAACACTCCAATGTGACATAAACAAGGATATACTAAAGTTTGGCACTTGAGTATGTTCGATTTACCAAAAGTATATTAATGAACCAAAATCATTAGTTTTTTATAACTATATTAATATTACAAAATCAAAACTTACGTAGTAATTCATTAACATTTTAATGGTTATTTATAAAGTCTTTCAATGAGTTTAATATTGTTTTTAATAACTTATTCAAAGAACTAATTTGTAAGTAGCTACATAATAATAATAATAGTTAAAGAAGTCTGTTGATTAAGTAATTCTAATTGGTTTGGTGATGAAGGAATTGCCGCATTTTTAAAATATAAAATCTTTTTAAATTGCTTTTGATAATATTACGCAATACCACTTGTATTTAAATTAATTTGAAATAAAATCTTGTATTTTGTTTAACTTTTATTTTCACGGGTAATATTTTTTAAAACTATTTAATTTATATGTTAAAAAATAAAACTATTTAAAACTTCTGTTGTTTATGCAATATTTTTTTTGCTTCAGTATGTTATTAAATTTATGTTTTTCTAAAATAACATATACTAAAACAGGAGAATTTGGTATTTCACCTATTTATTTATAAATTTTTCAGTTATATTTCAAAAAAATACAAAGCCAGAATTGTCAACTAAATAAACATATTAAAATCAAACTTCAAAAAAACACGTAATCTTCTATTTTTAATAAAAACTTTAAAATGACTTTATTATGAGCAGATTTTTAGGGGCTCGGCGATAAGACTGTTTTTGTCTTCTTCTTCTCCCGCCATATGTATATTTTACAAAAGGAAAGTATTTATTTGTTACAACAAATTTAGGAAAATTAAAAATAATAAAAATTAAAAATCAGCCACTGCGTTGAAGAATATCTTTATGTAATAAAAAAAACAAAAATCAATGCCCAAATTAAATTTGAAAACAAAATTAATTTATTAATATTTTTTAAAAAATAAGAATGATCTTGTACACTCTAGTCTTTAAAAAAAACTCTTTTCTTCGTTATTCTTTTACAAATTTTAACGAAGAAGCCCGCGTCATTTAATTACTTATGGACGAAAAAAGAGTTAAATTAACTTTCGCTCCAAACTTTTAAATGAGAAACAGAATTTGATTGTCGGACGTACTTACAACTTATTTAAAGGTAATATTTCAAATCCCCTAAATAATTACGGAGGTTGTTCGAAATTTATATGGTCATAATTTTCTAACAATAGAGATTATTACATGATATAAGAGACTTGTTACACGGTTTGTAGATTTGGGGTCCTAATATCAATGAAATACCCTATGAAAATTCTTTCAGTTGGTAATAGTACTTATCTATGGGAGTCCATCGGATTTTGTCTGTGCTAATTTCATACAGTAAACATGCTCTGTAAAAAAAATTAATAAAATAAGAAATGTTACCAATCAAATATATAAGTTTTCTTATTTCTATAACTTTTTTCAAAATTTGATTTATTATGTTGATTCAAGAGAATTTTTGAAAGCTCGAGTCTTGCGTCCGTATCCAGAGTTTTTTTCCGGAAGAGGCAGTTGTACAAAACAAAGAAAATTGTAAACAAGGTTTTTGTGAATATATTTGTTAAGTTTGAAGATGCCAACGTTTGCAAAGACCCATGAAGAATCTAAAAAATCTGTTTGTGTCATATGCCTGAAAACAATGTGACCAATAGCTAACCGAAAACACAAATCAAAAATTCTTCAACAAATCCAGAAAGATCTCGATTTCAATAATGAGAGAGTGCCTTTAGCAACTTGTATCTCATGCCGATCTCAGATTGGAAACCTTTGTGATGGAAAAACAACCATTGTGCCAAAACTTTACCCCTTTAAGATAATTTTAATCAAACCTGCAACTCGATTTTCTAATGTTTGTGAGTGTTTACTCTGCCAAATTGCCGAGCTCAAGGGATAAGAAAAGCATCCATTGAAGAAATTTTAAGACTCAAAGCCCAAACTCGCACAGCAAGTTTCTCAAAGTGCTGAAAAATGTTACACAAAGTGCTTGTCAATTATTGGACGTGGGCTTCCTTACAACTGCACTGTAAGAACCCCCCATGAAAATCTGAGGATAATTGCAGCAGCAGATCCCGTAGGAGCAGAGCAAGTTGCATTAGCAGTTTTGGCTTCCAAAAGCGTCTTTCCAAATGGAACCATAGGCTTAGTCAACCAAGTCGAAAGATGTTGTCTATGAGAAGAGGTATGCTGTGCTGGTTTGATATTGTTAATTTAATTTTAAAAAACGTTTGAACTTGTCAATCAAGTATTTTAATAGGGCTAAGTAGAGAGAGGCAAAATTTAAGTAAATTAAAAAAGCTCCTTCAATATACTTAATTGATTCTAATATAATTTACTTAATAAATTAAATTATCAAATCTTTACCTAGTTTAATCACTTGATTGATTTTGAACTTTTTTTTTTTTTTTTTTAGGTCCATCATCAGCAACTCTTTAAAGAACTTCTTACAACGGAAAATATGGTTCAAATACAGCAGAATACTGGACTGTCCAACAATGGAATGCAAAAACTTGGCTCAGCTCTGAATTAAATTAGTCCTGTAAGATTGGTGGAGCAAAGTTTCCGTCTAAAGTTTGCTCAAGCTGGCCAAAAGCTTCATGATCAGTTTATTGTCAGTAGCATAACTCTGGCAGAAAATAAATAATCATGCCAGGTGGTTCATTGCCTAAGTCTCAACAATCTCAGTGAAGCCTTTAAATCAGCTCAAAAGTTAATAGAATCTGCCATTTTAAAGTTGGGAATTGATGGAGGAGACTCCTAACTGAAAGTAAGCTTCACTCACATTGTTTTGGAGAAGGATGAAACGCCACTAAACAGCCAGTTCAAAAAACTATCAAACTGATGTCTTAACCCTTAACCAAAGCAACAAGTGTAAAGCAACAAATCCTGATAGCACTTGCACAAAACAAATCAAAGAGCTACAATAATGTGAGGGCTATTTTGAACCTCATTAAAGTTCAAGAAGAATGTTAGAAAGATTCTTTCATCACTTTTTGCAATCTCAAGCTGGCAAACATTTTATGTGGAATACAGTCTCACAGCAGCAAGCATCCATGTTGTTGGTGTGATGCCTAAGAAACCTAAGAACTTTTGGTGAGATCAGACGACAACATTCAGAATTCATCAGAGCAGGAGGTGATTTGAGAAAATCAAAGGATTTCAAAAATGCTGTTCACTTGCCAATACTCAATATTCCAGATGACAACCTCGTCCTTGAGGCAATTACACCTATAGAGCTTCATTTGCTACTTGGTGTGATAAATCACTAGATCAAAACTCTTTGTGATCTTTGGCCCAAAGCCAAAGAATAGCCCTTATCACTTCACATTCCCATCCACCCTTTCCATGGTGGTCATTTTAGTGGAAATGACTGCATGAAGCTCTTGAGAGGTGTGAGCAAACTCCAACTGCTTTCAGAAAAGGAAATATTTGCTCAAGCCCATGGCTTCATTCAAACACTTTCGCTATTCAAGGATGTTGTGACTTCTTGCTTTGGCCAGAATTTAGACCCTGACTACGAATCCAAGATTGCGCAATTCCAACAGAGCTACATTAAACTTCCAATTTCAGTTACCCCTAAAGCGAATGCAGTGTTATTCCATGTGTCTCAGTTCATCAAGATAAAAAAAATGGGGTTGGGTCTCTTTTGTGAACAGGCAACAGAAACTTTGCACTCAAACTTCAAGGTTCATTGGGATAGGTACAAATAAGATTCTTTCCACCCTGAATACCCCAAACATCTCCTGAAATGTGTAACTGAGTATAATAGCAAGAAAATCTAAACTCTGCACTAGAAAGATTTTTTACAGTTTATTTCTGAAAAAAATTTTGAACTGTTTGCTATCCATGTGTCTTTCCTCAAAGAGTATTCTAATCGATTATCAGAAAGAAAATTGTTGTTTATCTCGTAAGTGAAGTCTTTTAGAAAATAAATGAATAAAAATAAAAAGTCCCTATTTTTACAGATCTAAATATCATGATATCATGTTTTATAAAAACTTCACGAAAATAAATATTTTGGTCTTAAAAGCTATTCAAAGCGTATATGAAAGAAACACTTTTGGATAAAAACTTAGATGTCAAATAAGTTCGTTGGATTTTAATCCAGGATTTTGAAATTACTCGTTTTGTGCTACAATTTGTATACTCATTTACCACTTAAAAGGATTTTAATGGGGTATTTCATTGATATTAGGACTCAAATCTACAAGCCGTAAGTTTTTTGTACATAAGTTATGTTTATTTAATTCTGATGTTATGATGTTATAATGGGGGACATTTCGTTTTCAGACCAAGATAAAAAACTTTTTTACAAATAATAGTTGGTAACTTTGATCTAACAAATTCAACAAATATTTAAAACTTTTAGAACTCTTATGGCTTTAGTGTTACTCTAGCTGGACCACACTTTGCAACGGTTTTGTGATCCTAAACACATACCGCTTGAATGTCGTTATCTAAAACTCTAGGTCTTGCATACTCGTCCATGCTCATATTAGCAGTAACTCCATATCTAAAAGCACCTTAAAAATGAACAATATAAACCAGGATCCCTATATAAACAATACTCAAGTTGCATTTTTGCTGTTTTCATATTTTTTTGATTTGATCTGGAGTAACAAACATTTTAAAGTTATCTTCTGCTTTTTTATGTTTTTGTTGATTAGCTTCGTAGATTAGTATGTTAATAATTGTTTTATAAATATCCTCAACATAGAGAAAAAGCGGCCTGTTTTTTGATGCTAAAAGAAATTTACAAAAATCTTTCAATAAATTTAAGCTGGTTTTTATTAAGCTTGCTTATAGTTTTTGTTAAACACAATATTTTTAAAGAAAATGATTTCTAATGATATTGGCATCATTTTCAAAAAGTACATAACGGATGATTTTGCATTAACAAGAAGTAAAATTCTTTTGAAGTTGTCTCTAACCCTCTCAAGAGGTTTACTACCTCGGCCTTTGTCCAGACCTTTGTAAAAATTGGATAGTAATTTCAAGGGATGAATTTAATTTAACTTTTAACGACTAATTTAAAATTTCTTCTGTATTAAAAAAAACAAAATCAGAGTCATTATTATTGCCATCATTATCATTTCCAACATTATTATAGCTTTTATCTAAACTATATTTATTTGTTTATTTTTTTTTTTTTTAGGTGCTCCAAGCAGTCAACGGTCTTGTAACAGAGCACCGAGGAAGAGCATTTAACCAGGAAGTTCACACCTCCTTTCCGTGACGCAAAAATATGTCCAGAGCTGGTTTCGAAACTGGATCTCCTGCATAATGAGCAAGAGCTCTATCCACTGCGTCACGGCCACACAATACTTTGGGCATTAGATACTCTAGATCTTACTTAAGGCAATGTAAAAATAGTTAGTTTGCCCATAATTAGAATGCTAAAGTTTTTCTGTAATTAAAAATGTTGAACTATTTTAAAAACTGTCGTTATTTGAAGATACATTTTCAGAGCTCTTTGATGAAACTGTGGGTCTATAGATCTCAAGAGCTTTACTGGGAGATTCAATATTTATCTCTATTTTTTTGTACATTTTTGCAATTTTTAAAAAGTACTTTATATTTCTTTCTAGAATGAATATTATGGGTCTTACTTTTTAGATATTCCCCAACATTTTTTGCAATTTTGTAGCAGTTTTTTGTAGCAGCACAGGACATATTAATTTTTTTGTAATAAGTTTTAACTATGTTAAAAACCCTAACAACACTCTTGCTACTTGCTTAGACCAATTAAGTCCCAGTACCATATGACTAGGAAGATCCAGAGTAGAGACGTTACATTTAAAGCAGTTTTTCATATACTGTCCTTTAACAACAAAAAAGGAACTAAATATTTTAATATTTAAATTTTTACAAGCTTGTTAAATTAAATGTTTAATAGTCTAAACTATAACTATACAAAAAACCAAATACTAAAATCAATTTAAACTGTAAATCTTAATTGTGCTTTAATCAAATCTATCTTACTTTTATGTTGGAGTTTTAGTAATATTTCTTGGCACTTCAGGAAGTGTTATATATTCTTGAAAACAACTTTCTAGCCTAGATGTAAAGCTAAAACAAAATCATAGAAGATTATTAAACATAGAAGTCTGTTATTTCATTACTTGAATTAAAAGTAGAAAACTAATTATAAATATTTGTGTCGACATACTTTAAAATTGAGCTTCAGAAGTAATTACTTGTGAAGCAGCGGGACTTGCAAGAAGGTCCTCAAAACTTTCTATATTCATTACTAGATGTTACGCTAAAACGAAATCAAACAAGATTGTTAGTTCCTAAAATCTATAACTTCTTTTTTTACTTCTATTGAAAGTGGTAACTAATTTAAAATGTTTATGCAAACATACTTTTAAATTTGAGCATCAGTAAAAACATTTAAAGCAGCAATAAGATCCTTAAAACTTTCTATATATTCATTACTAGATGTTAAGCTAAAACTTTCTAAATATTCATTACTAGATGTTAAGCTAAAACTTTCTATATATTCATTACTAGATGTTAAGCTAAAACTTTCTATATATTCATTACTAGATGTTAAGCTAAAACTTTCTATATATTCATTACTAGATGTTAAGCTAAAACTTTCTATATATTCATTACTAGATGTTAAGCTAAAACTTTCTATATATTCATTACTAGATGTTAAGCTAAAACTTTCTATATATTCATTACTAGATGTTAAGCTAAAACTTTCTATATATTCATTACTAGATGTTAAGCTAAAACTTTCTATATATTCATTACTAGATGTTAAGCTAAAACTTTCTATATATTCATTACTAGATGTTAAGCTAAAACTTTCTATATATTCATTACTAGATGTTAAGCTAAAACTTTCTATATATTCATTACTAGATGTTAAGCTAAAACTTTCTATATATTCATTACTAGATGTTAAGCTAAAACTTTCTATATATTCATTACTAGATGTTAAGCTAAAACTTTCTATATATTCATTACTAGATGTTAAGCTAAAACTTTCTATATATTCATTACTAGATGTTAAGCTAAAACTTTCTATATATTCATTACTAGATGTTAAGCTAAAACTTTCTATATATTCATTACTAGATGTTAAGCTAAAACTTTCTATATATTCATTACTAGATGTTAAGCTAAAACTTTCTATATATTCATTACTAGATGTTAAGCTAAAACTTTCTATATATTCATTACTAGATGTTAAGCTAAAACTTTCTATATATTCATTACTAGATGTTAAGCTAAAACTTTCTATATATTCATTACTAGATGTTAAGCTAAAACTTTCTATATATTCATTACTAGATGTTAAGCTAAAACTTTCTATATATTCATTACTAGATGTTAAGCTAAAACTTTCTATATATTCATTACTAGATGTTAAGCTAAAACGAAATCATACAAGATTATACAATCTTTTAATCTATACTTCCTTATTACTTCAATTAAAAGTGGAGAACTAATTAAAAATGTTTATGTAAACATACTTTAAATGTTGACCTCCAGAGCTAATAAAATTTGAAGCTGCGGGACTCCCAACCAAATCTTCGAATGTTTTTTTGCATTTTTTACTAGATGTTAAGATAAAACAAAATCAAACAAGATTATTCAATACAAAAGTCAATTACTTTTTAATTACTCTACTCGAAAGTGAACGACTAATTAAAATTGTGTATGTAAACATACCTTAAAATTTAAGCTTCAGAAGTAAAAACCTGTGCTGCACCTCTAAGATCTTTAAAACTTTCTATATATTTATTACAAAATATTAAGCTAAGACAAAATCAAACAAGATTAATCAATCCAAAAATCTTCTAATTTTTTATTACTCTCATTGACTCGCTACCAAATCTTCAAAAGTGTCTTGCATTCTTTACTAGATATTAAGCTTAAACAAAATTACTCTAATCAAAGTAGACAACTAATTAAAAATGTTTATGTAAACATGCTTTAAAATTTATGCTTCAGAGCTAATAGTATTGCCATGTTCCAGAACAGTAATATATCTGGATTATGTTATTTTTATTATTAAATATTTTAAGTTGTTTTATTGGATCCCTTACCTCAAAATATCTAAGTGTACACGTTTTCAGCCTTTCATTAAACAAAGAACAGAAACAATGATCAAAATCATTTAATATTTAATCATTAATCATTAATCATTTAATCATTAATAATTAATCAAAATCACTTAATATTTAATCAAAATCATTTAATATTTAACCCTAACCCTATAATCGTGGATTTTTGTTGATTCAAGGCTAACTTTAAAAAGTCATATCTTTAAAACCGTTCAGAATTAGATGATAAAATTTTGTGAATATTCATAACTTATCAAAATCTTTGAGTGGTGTAAAAATCAGCAAAATCTAAGACAATGGTCTGCGTTTTATAAAAAAACAATTGAAAGCTTTCACTTTCCTTACTTTGTATACGAGGTTGTAAATAATAATAAAAAATGTAAAATAAAATTAAATGATAGTATGTAATACACACTGATAATATAATCTACTGGTGTTTCCTCAATCAAAACCAGAAATTGTTTGAAAAAACTAAAAAAATAATAGTTATTTTTTTGTAATTAGCAGTTTCAAAATTTATAACTTTTGAAATTGCTAATGCGCCCAATATCTTCTTAAATCGATTTATATATGCTTTTAAAAAGTAATTTCAGAAAATTTAAAAAAGGAAATATGAAATACGATTAACTCTAATAATAGGGTTTTACCTTTAAGTAACGTAATCTTTACTATTTTTTTGCTTTGGGATAAAATGATCCATTTCAGTATTTTCAGAAGACTGACTATGTGGCTGAAGCAGACACTTATTATTTAAAACTTTCAATTCTTCCGTCAACTGATTTTTATATTTGCAAATAATTGGCAAATGTTTAACCTTAGTTGGATTTGAGACTAAAAAATTCATTTTTGTTTTAAAACTTTAATTTACTACCAAAGTCCAACGACGAAAATTCGAACGAAGAACGCATGTCAGGTGGCATTCAGAATTTTGTAAATTTTTAACGATTTGGAGCAACTGATGCCATTATTCTAAATATTCTACAAAATTTATTGGTTATAAAAAATATTTAATCTTTTTTGAAACATTTTTTTAATTTTTTTGCGGAAGGTTTGTAGCAACTGTCGCAATTGTTATTTTATTAAATAGCGTTTGGTTTACACTGTTTTTTAAACAATCATTAATGACTTAGAGTATAATTGCATACATATTAATTGGAAAAAAAATTTTTAAATGAAAGATTGTAAAAGTAAGAATGGTTAAAGTGTAAAATTTTTTTTTTCTAACCTGTCACATTTGTATTTAGGGAAGAGCAATTGCATCAGTTGCTCCAAAACAAAGGAATTTTGTCTAAGTAACGAATAAGTAACTATAGAATTCTAATAAAATTGACTTTACAAGTTTTTCATTTTTTTTGAATATTAGATTCTAATTTCTACTTTAACTTTTAATTAAGAAAAAAAGTGAATAAGAGATACACTTAAATTTAGCGGTGCAAAAAGATTGATGCACGCGCATCAGTGGCGACCTCCTGGATCGGCCCCTGATGATATAAAACACAATCGTTCATACTCTTTAATTGCCTGCTTAAGCTCGTTGAAAATACTAAATATAATAATAAGAATATATAAAACTAATAAATATAAAATAAGAAATTGCGCAAAGCAGTAATGATAAGATGAGTGAAGTCGTTGTTGAGCAAAAAAAATTTTGTTTCATAATAAAAACCAGTGTTGAAAAACGGCGTAAATACTCTTGCCTCCACTTTTCTTCCACATCAGACGACGGCTGCCTCCCAATTGATTTAGCAGCAATATATTCTTAATCCCACCTCCAGTGGCTTCTGCCTTTCTATTGGCGGCCGCAGTCAGAGTTTTTTTTGGAGGCAAAATCTTTTGGAGGCCGACCCCAATAGAGAGGCGTAAACCAATGGTGACCGCCTCCAGAAGAAATTTTGGAGGCAAAACCATTAAGAGGCCGCCTCGCATAGCTTCTGCCTCATACCTGGCTGCGGCCGCCAAATTGGACACGGAAATATTCGCCTCCCGCCGGCCAATGTAATGAAACATAATTGCCCGTTTGTCTTCAAGTTAACGAGCAATTAAAATATTAACTGAGAACTACATATTTGACACCAAAGTTTTGTTTTATAATTATTTTATAAATATTTTGTTTGATATAATTTATTGACTAATTAAATAAGTTTTTGAGAAGAAAAATTATGATTTTGTCAGAGCGGTTGTTTTTCTAAAATTATCGAATAAATTAGTATATTCATATTCAAAACAAATGTTGAACAATAGAAGTTTTGTTTACATGCCTTAAGCAAATTTAATTAAGTTGAAACATCTGTTATAGTATGTAAACTTATCCTCTTTCTTATAATAAGTTACAATATTTCTAGGGGTTGTATATACCCTCGTTATTCAAGTAATATGCCTTATATGCCTTAAGCAAAAAAATTTAAAAAAAAGTTTATGACAAATATATAAATTGTCAGTTTTTGAATAATGTTTGATATTTTGTCGCCCTTACTTCACGCTAAGATTTTAATTTCTGGACCATAACATTAAATTAATAATTTAAGTCATTGTATATTGTAAAAATATTTGAAAAATTCAACACCTTTTAATATTAAAAAATAATATAAATAATTTCTTTTGATGTTGGTTTGAATCAAGCTTTTTCTTATAATCCAAACTTTAACAAAAAAAATTTTTTATTGATATAAAATTTTTTTGCTACAGAATCGAAAATGAAAAACGCGCATTAGGGGCTGTGCATACGGATAAAAACCATCTCGTCTAAACGAAATAAAAAAAACCACTGAGATCTTGCCTCTCCTTTAAAACTCACACAACTTTAGCATTGCGTTCGTATCTAAAATTATTAACCTGCCTAGGTGAGGTCGTACCTATAAACCACCGAGTTTCCGCTAAGGCAGGTAAAAACTCTTCATATAAATACAAGCTAAAAGCTCGCTTGCAAAAAACTTGATTTTCAAAAAAAAATTTAACTTTCGTAATAGTTTTTATTATTGGAAAAATGTAACTCAAGCTGACATTAAATTATTTATCTTAAAGCTTTATGAATTTTCCAATTAATTTCACAATACAAAATAATTAAAGTTAAGTATTTAAGGAGGATAAACACAATAAAAGAAAAAATTTCAGAACTGTAACCAAAATTTAAATACCTATTTGACTCAAGTTAGTTTATATATATCTTACAACGTAAACATTGATAAACATGAAGATCTTTCATCAAAAAACAGATAATTGTCAAAATCAAGTTGAAAAAAGCTTCAATAACTACACTTGCAACACGATTTTTGAAGTTATAGTAATTGTAGAACACCCACTTCAAGCAAAAATCTTGTAACAAAAATATTTATGGATCTTAACTGATATGAATTTAACTATTTGTTTTAAATAATTAAATTCATATCAGTTTTCAAGATGTATAAAAATTTTTTTACTTATTTATGTTCCGGTGTAGTATGAGGTTTTTGCTACTTTGTTTTAATGATAAATTTTATTCCCCATTAAAAAATTTCATTTTTTTTTTTATTCACCATTACCATTTTTTTTTTTTTTTCACTATTTTTCACCTGCTTTTATTCAGCAGTAAAAAACTTGTTTTGATTTTTTACTTTCTTGAGAATTTGACTTCCCATGTAAAATATATTTTGCAACGACGTTGAATTTTTTCAGTACTATTGACTTAATAAAATTGAATAAATACTACCTGCTTTTTGTATTTTGGTTGAACAAACAGAAATCTTCAAAATGTTTAAAAGTATTAAATTAACACTGCTTTTTTTCCAGTAGTACAAGCTAACACTTTTTTATTTATTATTTTTATAATTGTGTTATTAACCAGCATCTTTATTGCTTAGGCAACAAGTTAAATTAGTTTCACTATAATGTACTACAATAGTAGTTAAATTAGAAAGGGTTTTTTTCTTTTTTTTTTCTTGTTATCTGTGCTTAAGTAAAAATTTAAAAATAACTAATGAATTTTCACTTTAATACATATTTCTTGAAAAAATAATCTTACTTATTAAACTATATAATCTTTGAAACACTAATAATTCAATAAAACAACAAACAAAAATATAAAGTTCTGCTATTAACTAAAACCCAGTATCTGAATGTAATACGAACGATTCCGACTAAGTTATCACCAAAACCGGCTAATCTAACCAAGTGACGAGTTAAAAGCTTATTATTCTTACTAATTTTTGACTAAAACATGGTAATACAGTTAATGGCCGAAAAAGAACCTGAGTATTCCTTCGAAATTCCCATTAAAACCAGCTTATACTACTAAGTTCTATGCAAGTACTCATAAAAAATTTAGTAAGTATTACCAATACGACTTAATAAGTACTTAATTGGATTAGCCGGGTTCTTTTTTCTCGGGTATAGTCTTTTAAAGTAATAAAACAATTGGAAGCTGAATTAATGTCTATTTCATCGAAAACTTTATGAGTTCTCAAAAGACGTTAAACTTCTATGTTTGTTTTATTTACAATTTTTGAGGTATATAATTTGTAATTTGAAGTGGCATTATTTAACAAGTGGTCATAATCGTTTTTAGGTGTTTTATCAGCATACATATAATTTAGATTAGATTTTTAAATGTTATTTATATCTTGTTTTATTCTTGAAACAGCTACGTTGTTTTTGGAACCTAATGTTTTTAACAAGATCAATATGGTAATTCAAATGCAAGGATTTCTATGATTTGTTTAAGATGAATTTATGTCTTTTATTTCATAGTTATATTAAAAACTGTTCTTACTATTCAAACTCTTGTTTAAAAAGAAAAACGTTTTCCATCGCATTCAGCATTTTGTTCAGCTTATATAACGTACGCTTAACAAAAACCAGAACAGAGTAAAAAATTCATCTTTTTATATTGAAAGCAAAAGAATGAACAGTTGAAGAAAATGAGGTTCAGGGATCATTTGACGTAATAATTACAATTCGACAAGCATTAACCATTAATGTTGCACCAATAACGTTTAAACGATATGTTGAGGGTTGCCATGCACGCTTTTTTAACTATGGTTAAGCAGAATCGTTTTTGACACTTTTAAATTCTCTAGACAAAACTATTCAATACGCATGCGAATACCAAATAATCAAGATTAACCGAATTTCTCAGATATCTGCATTTTAACTAATTATATAACTTACAAATATAACTTTTCTATATATTGCAAGAATGCAATAAAGAATGTATTTGTAAAACCGCAATCGTTTGTATCGCCATTTATTGCAATAGGGATATTTAGAGGTTTTCTTGCAAAAACCTGTAAACTATGCACCAGTGATTATATAGAAAAAGAAATTGAGTTCCTTATTAATATTTTTATTGAATATGGATATTCTCGGCAACAACTTCAAGGCATTGTAAAACATAACAAACCATCTTAACCAAAAAACCGCCAACAAATAAACACAAAAAATGCCATAATACTTTCGTGGGTTTATAAATTAAGCTTAATTCCTGAGCACCTGAGTTTTGAAGAGTTAGAATAAAAACCGTTTTTTCGTTATAGAAGATCTTTATTGAACATATTATGCCAAAATAAATCAAAGCTACCACCAAACAGTTTCCCAGGTGTTTATCAACTTGAATGTGCATGTAACACTTTTTATGTGGGTGAAACCAGAAAAAATAAAAAAACACGAGTATGCGAACATCAAAAAATGTGACTAAAGCAAACTGGACAGCGTCTAGAATTGTCGAGCATGCACAATATTGCAAAGGTATAAATAATTGAAATAATTGAAATAATCCTAAAACACTTTCAGTTATCCCAAGTAATTATACTTGAAAAATTAGGGAGGCAATTAAAATAGACAGATTGCAATGTTGCAATAAAAATAAACAAGATTTTAAACCGGAATATTGGCAACCTAGTGGTGACTCACCATTGGAAACCATTTTTTATTAAATTTAAGAAAAACTTTTATAATATTACGCAGAAATTACATCATCATTGTAAACAACGGATTTTTTTGTAAGGTATTTTAGTTTGAAAATGGCTCCAGCTATATGAGCCGATATATCACATTTAAAATTGAAAAATTTTAATACTTTAAATAAATAGTATCTCACCGTTTATGATGTATTTTCAATTTTATATATAAATCTTATCATATTATATAAATGTCATTGAAATATTATTTTTTTTTTTTATATATATACGTATATCAGAATGCGACATTCGGCTTTAAACATTTAAAGTATTTTTTTAAAACTAATTATTGAAAGAGAATGATTATATTATTATAAAAAATTTAATTTATTGAAGTAAAAATGGTTTTCCATAAAAAAAAATTTTCTATTGGAATACTATTTTTACTTTAATAAGTTAAATTTTTCATTTACTTTAGTAAAATTAAAATAAATGAAAATGCGGTAAAACACCGTTTAACCCAAATTTTTGCTGTTTTAATTATTTTCTATAGCCTCATTAAAACAAGAATTTCACTTAAGTTGTTCTAATGACTTTTTTTTAAGTTAACGCAATCAATTTCAGTAAGATAAATGTAATGATGTTCGTAAAATACTTATCTAATTCAA